>NW_027663742.1:0-7500 GCF_964034855.1 Anser brachyrhynchus | reverse complement strand
GGGAGCCTTTACGCAACCCCACACTCAACAGGACTCTGCGTCTTCACTCTTTCCTAACAACCCTAAACATAACCCTAACCGCAACAAGAAGCTCAACCCGAGTTAGACCCGAAAAAACACGTACGGTGCCACTTTCTGCCATCAAAAAGTGCTCTCAGCGGAAGCCTTTGGGTACACCTGAACTCCCTGGGGGAGCCTTTACGCAACCCCACACTCAACAGGACTCTGCGTCTTCACTCTTTCCTAACAACCCTAAACATAACCCTAACCGGAACAAGAAGCTCAACCCGAGTTAGACCCGAAAAAACACGTACGGTGCCACTTTATGCCATCCAAAAGTGCTCTCAGCGGAAGCCTTTGGGTACACCTGAACTCCCTGGGGGAGCCTTTACGCAACCCCACACTCAACAGGACTCTGCGTCTTCACTCTTTCCTAACAACCCTAAACATAACCCTAACCGCAACAAGAAGCTGAACCCGAGTTAGACCCGAAAAAACACGTACGGTGCCACTTTCTGCCATCAAAAAGTGCTCTCAGCGGAAGCCTTTGGGTACACCTGAACTCCCTGGGGGAGCCTTTACGCAACCCCACACTCAACAGGACTCTGCGTCTTCACTCTTTCCTAACAACCCTAAACATAACCCTAACCGCAACAAGAAGCTCAACCCGAGTTAGACCCGAAAAAACACGTACGGTGCCACTTTCTGCCATCAAAAAGTGCTCTCAGCGGAAGCCTTTGGGTACACCTGAACTCCCTGGGGGAGCCTTTACGCAACCCCACACTCAACAGGACTCTGCGTCTTCACTCTTTCCTAACAACCCTAAACATAACCCTAACCGCAACAAGAAGCTGAACCCGAGTTAGACCCGAAAAAACACGTACGGTGCCACTTTCTGCCATCAAAAAGTGCTCTCAGCGGAAGCCTTTGGGTACACCTGAACTCCCTGGGGGAGCCTTTACGCAACCCCACACTCAACAGGACTCTGCGTCTTCACTCTTTCCTAACAACCCTAAACATAACCCTAACCGCAACAAGAAGCTCAACCCGAGTTAGACCCGAAAAAACACGTACGGTGCCACTTTCTGCCATCAAAAAGTGCTCTCAGCGGAAGCCTTTGGGTACACCTGAACTCCCTGGGGGAGCCTTTACGCAACCCCACACTCAACAGGACTCTGCGTCTTCACTCTTTCCTAACAACCCTAAACATAACCCTAACCGCAACAAGAAGCTGAACCCGAGTTAGACCCGAAAAAACACGTACGGTGCCACTTTCTGCCATCAAAAAGTGCTCTCAGCGGAAGCCTTTGGGTACACCTGAACTCCCTGGGGGAGCCTTTACGCAACCCCACACTCAACAGGACTCTGCGTCTTCACTCTTTCCTAACAACCCTAAACATAACCCTAACCGCAACAAGAAGCTGAACCCGAGTTAGACCCGAAAAAACACGTACGGTGCCACTTTCTGCCATCAAAAAGTGCTCTCAGCGGAAGCCTTTGGGTACACCTGAACTCCCTGGGGGAGCCTTTACGCAACCCCACACTCAACAGGACTCTGCGTCTTCACTCTTTCCTAACAACCCTAAACATAACCCTAACCGCAACAAGAAGCTGAACCCGAGTTAGACCCGAAAAAACACGTACGGTGCCACTTTCTGCCATCAAAAAGTGCTCTCAGCGGAAGCCTTTGGGTACACCTGAACTCCCTGGGGGAGCCTTTACGCAACCCCACACTCAACAGGACTCTGCGTCTTCACTCTTTCCTAACAACCCTAAACATAACCCTAACCACAACAAGAAGCTGAACCCGAGTTAGACCCGAAAAAGCACGTACGGTGCCACTTTCTGCCATCAAAAAGTGCTCTCAGCGGAAGCCTTTGGGTACACCTGAACTCCCTGGGGGAGCCTTTACGCAACCCCACACTCAACAGGACTCTGCGTCTTCACTCTTTCCTAACAACCCTAAACATAAGCCTAACCGGAACAAGAAGCTGAACCCGAGTTAGACCCGAAAAAACACGTACGGTGCCACTTTCTGCCATCCAAAAGTGCTCTCAGCGGAAGCCTTTGGGTACACCTGAACTCCCTGGGGGAGCCTTTACGCAACCCCACACTCAACAGGACTCTGCGTCTTCACTCTTTCCTAACAACCCTAAACATAACCCTAACCGCAACAAGAAGCTGAACCCGAGTTAGACCCGAAAAAACACGTACGGTGCCACTTTCTGCCATCAAAAAGTGCTCTCAGCGGAAGCCTTTGGCTACACCTGAACTCCCTGGGGGAGCCTTTACGCAACCCCACACTCAACAGGACTCTGCGTCTTCACTCTTTCCTAACAACCCTAAACATAACCCTAACCGCAACAAGAAGCTCAACCCGAGTTAGACCCGAAAAAACACGTACGGTGCCACTTTCTGCCATCCAAAAGTGCTCTCAGCGGAAGCCTTTGGGTACACCTGAACTCCCTGGGGGAGCCTTTACGCAACCCCACACTCAACAGGACTCTGCGTCTTCACTCTTTCCTAACAACCCTAAACATAACCCTAACCGCAACAAGAAGCTGAACCCGAGTTAGACCCGAAAAAACACGTACGGTGCCACTTTCTGCCATCAAAAAGTGTTCTCAGCGGAAGCCTTTGGGTACACCTGAACTCCCTGGGGGAGCCTTTACGCAACCCCACACTCAACAGGACTCTGCGTCTTCACTCTTTCCTAACAACCCTAAACATAAGCCTAACCGCAACAAGAAGCTGAACCCGAGTTAGACCCGAAAAAACACGTACGGTGCCACTTTCTGCCATCAAAAAGTGCTCTCAGCGGAAGCCTTTGGGTACACCTGAACTCCCTGGGGGAGCCTTTACGCAACCCCACACTCAACAGGACTCTGCGTCTTCACTCTTTCCTAACAACCCTAAACATAACCCTAACCGCAACAAGAAGCTGAACCCGAGTTAGACCCGAAAAAACACGTACGGTGCCACTTTCTGCCATCAAAAAGTGCTCTCAGCGGAAGCCTTTGGGTACACCTGAACTCCCTGGGGGAGCCTTTACGCAACCCCACACTCAACAGGACTCTGCGTCTTCACTCTTTCCTAACAACCCTAAACATAACCCTAACCGCAACAAGAAGCTGAACCCGAGTTAGACCCGAAAAAACACGTACGGTGCCACTTTCTGCCATCCAAAAGTGCTCTCAGCGGAAGCCTTTGGGTACACCTGAACTCCCTGGGGGAGCCTTTACGCAACCCCACACTCAACAGGACTCTGCGTCTTCACTCTTTCCTAACAACCCTAAACATAACCCTAACCGCAACAAGAAGCTGAACCCGAGTTAGACCCGAAAAAACACGTACGGTGCCACTTTCTGCCATCCAAAAGTGCTCTCAGCGGAAGCCTTTGGGTACACCTGAACTCCCTGGGGGAGCCTTTACGCAACCCCACACTCAACAGGACTCTGCGTCTTCACTCTTTCCTAACAACCCTAAACATAACCCTAACCGCAACAAGAAGCTGAACCCGAGTTAGACCCGAAAAAACACGTACGGTGCCACTTTCTGCCATCAAAAAGTGCTCTCAGCGGAAGCCTTTGGGTACACCTGAACTCCCTGGGGGAGCCTTTACGCAACCCCACACTCAACAGGACTCTGCGTCTTCACTCTTTCCTAACAACCCTAAACATAACCCTAACCGCAACAAGAAGCTGAACCCGAGTTAGACCCGAAAAAACACGTACGGTGCCACTTTCTGCCATCAAAAAGTGCTCTCAGCGGAAGCCTTTGGGTACACCTGAACTCCCTGGGGGAGCCTTTACGCAACCCCACACTCAACAGGACTCTGCGTCTTCACTCTTTCCTAACAACCCTAAACATAACCCTAACCGCAACAAGAAGCTGAACCCGAGTTAGACCCGAAAAAACACGTACGGTGCCACTTTCTGCCATCAAAAAGTGCTCTCAGCGGAAGCCTTTGGGTACACCTGAACTCCCTGGGGGAGCCTTTACGCAACCCCACACTCAACAGGACTCTGCGTCTTCACTCTTTCCTAACAACCCTAAACATAACCCTAACCGCAACAAGAAGCTGAACCCGAGTTAGACCCGAAAAAACACGTACGGTGCCACTTTCTGCCATCAAAAAGTGCTCTCAGCGGAAGCCTTTGGGTACACCTGAACTCCCTGGGGGAGCCTTTACGCAACCCCACACTCAACAGGACTCTGCGTCTTCACTCTTTCCTAACAACCCTAAACATAACCCTAACCGCAACAAGAAGCTGAACCCGAGTTAGACCCGAAAAAGCACGTACGGTGCCACTTTCTGCCATCAAAAAGTGCTCTCAGCGGAAGCCTTTGGGTACACCTGAACTCCCTGGGGGAGCCTTTACGCAACCCCACACTCAACAGGACTCTGCGTCTTCACTCTTTCCTAACAACCCTAAACATAAGCCTAACCGGAACAAGAAGCTGAACCCGAGTTAGACCCGAAAAAACACGTACGGTGCCACTTTCTGCCATCAAAAAGTGCTCTCAGCGGAAGCCTTTGGGTACACCTGAACTCCCTGGGGGAGCCTTTACGCAACCCCACACTCAACAGGACTCTGCGTCTTCACTCTTTCCTAACAACCCTAAACATAACCCTAACCGCAACAAGAAGCTGAACCCGAGTTAGACCCGAAAAAACACGTACGGTGCCACTTTCTGCCATCAAAAAGTGCTCTCAGCGGAAGCCTTTGGGTACACCTGAACTCCCTGGGGGAGCCTTTACGCAACCCCACACTCAACAGGACTCTGCGTCTTCACTCTTTCCTAACAACCCTAAACATAACCCTAACCGCAACAAGAAGCTGAACCTGAGTTAGACCCGAAAAAACACGTACGGTGCCACTTTCTGCCATCAAAAAGTGCTCTCAGCGGAAGCCTTTGGGTACACCTGAACTCCCTGGGGGAGCCTTTACGCAACCCCACACTCAACAGGACTCTGCGTCTTCACTCTTTCCTAACAACCCTAAACATAACCCTAACCGCAACAAGAAGCTGAACCCGAGTTAGACCCGAAAAAACACGTACGGTGCCACTTTCTGCCATCAAAAAGTGTTCTCAGCGGAAGCCTTTGGGTACACCTGAACTCCCTGGGGGAGCCTTTACGCAACCCCACACTCAACAGGACTCTGCGTCTTCACTCTTTCCTAACAACCCTAAACATAAGCCTAACCGGAACAAGAAGCTGAACCCGAGTTAGACCCGAAAAAACACGTACGGTGCCACTTTCTGCCATCAAAAAGTGCTCTCAGCGGAAGCCTTTGGGTACACCTGAACTCCCTGGGGGAGCCTTTACGCAACCCCACACTCAACAGGACTCTGCGTCTTCACTCTTTCCTAACAACCCTAAACATAACCCTAACCGCAACAAGAAGCTGACCCGAGTTAGACCCGAAAAAACACGTACGGTGCCACTTTCTGCCATCCAAAAGTGCTCTCAGCGGAAGCCTTTGGGAACACCTGAACTCCCTGGGGGAGCCTTTACGCAACCCCACACTCAACAGGACTCTGCGTCTTCACTCTTTCCTAACAACCCTAAACATAACCCTAACCGCAACAAGAAGCTGAACCCGAGTTAGACCCGAAAAAACACGTACGGTGTCACTTTCTGCCATCAAAAAGTGCTCTCAGCGGAAGCCTTTGGGTACACCTGAACTCCCTGGGGGAGCCTTTACGCAACCCCACACTCAACAGGACTCTGCGTCTTCACTCTTTCCTAACAACCCTAAACATAAGCCTAACCGCAACAAGAAGCTGAACCCGAGTTAGACCCGAAAAAACACGTACGGTGCCACTTTCTGCCATCAAAAAGTGCTCTCAGCGGAAGCCTTTGGGTACACCTGAACTCCCTGGGGGAGCCTTTACGCAACCCCACACTCAACAGGACTCTGCGTCTTCACTCTTTCCTAACAACCCTAAACATAACCCTAACCGCAACAAGAAGCTGAACCCGAGTTAGACCCGAAAAAACACGTACGGTGCCACTTTCTGCCATCCAAAAGTGCTCTCAGCGGAAGCCTTTGGGTACACCTGAACTCCCTGGGGGAGCCTTTACGCAACCCCACACTCAACAGGACTCTGCGTCTTCACTCTTTCCTAACAACCCTAAACATAACCCTAACCGCAACAAGAAGCTGAACCCGAGTTAGACCCGAAAAAACACGTACGGTGCCACTTTCTGCCATCAAAAAGTGCTCTCAGCGGAAGCCTTTGGGTACACCTGAACTCCCTGGGGGAGCCTTTACGCAACCCCACACTCAACAGGACTCTGCGTCTTCACTCTTTCCTAACAACCCTAAACATAACCCTAACCGGAACAAGAAGCTGAACCTGAGTTAGACCCGAAAAAACACGTACGGTGCCACTTTCTGCCATCAAAAAGTGCTCTCAGCGGAAGCCTTTGGGTACACCTGAACTCCCTGGGGGAGCCTTTACGCAACCCCACACTCAACAGGACTCTGCGTCTTCACTCTTTCCTAACAACCCTAAACATAACCCTAACCGCAACAAGAAGCTGAACCCGAGTTAGACCCGAAAAAACACGTACGGTGCCACTTTCTGCCATCAAAAAGTGCTCTCAGCGGAAGCCTTTGGGTACACCTGAACTCCCTGGGGGAGCCTTTACGCAACCCCACACTCAACAGGACTCTGCGTCTTCACTCTTTCCTAACAACCCTAAACATAACCCTAACCGCAACAAGAAGCTGAACCCGAGTTAGACCCGAAAAAACACGTACGGTGCCACTTTCTGCCATCAAAAAGTGCTCTCAGCGGAAGCCTTTGGGTACACCTGAACTCCCTGGGGGAGCCTTTACGCAACCCCACACTCAACAGGACTCTGCGTCTTCACTCTTTCCTAACAACCCTAAACATAACCCTAACCACAACAAGAAGCTGACCCTAGTTAGACCCGAAAAAACACGTACGGTGCCACTTTCTGCCATCAAAAAGTGCTCTCAGCGGAAGCCTTTGGCTACACCTGAACTCCCTGGGGGAGCCTTTACGCAACCCCACACTCAACAGGACTCTGCGTCTTCACTCTTTCCTAACAACCCTAAACATAAGCCTAACCGGAACAAGAAGCTGAACCCGAGTTAGACCCGAAAAAACACGTACGGTGCCACTTTCTGCCATCCAAAAGTGCTCTCAGCGGAAGCCTTTGGGTACACCTGAACTCCCTGGGGGAGCCTTTACGCAACCCCACACTCAACAGGACTCTGCGTCTTCACTCTTTCCTAACAACCCTAAACATAACCCTAACCGCAACAAGAAGCTGAACCCGAGTTAGACCCGAAAAAACACGTACGGTGCCACTTTCTGCCATCAAAAAGTGCTCTCAGCGGAAGCCTTTGGGTACACCTGAACTCCCTGGGGGAGCCTTTACGCAACCCCACACTCAACAGGACTCTGCGTCTTCACTCTTTCCTAACAACCCTAAACATAACCCTAACCGCAACAAGAAGC
>NW_027663743.1:0-21804 GCF_964034855.1 Anser brachyrhynchus | reverse complement strand
AGTGCACTGGCACCACTGGGTATGCAGTGCAGTGAGTCCAGAGAGTGCACAGGCAAAACTGGGGACGCACTGCAGTGAGTCCAGAGAGTGCACTGGCACCACTGGGGATGCAGTGCAGTGAGTCCAGAGTGTGCACTGGCACCACTGGGAATGCAGTGCAGTGAGTCCAGAGATCGCACTGGCACCACGGGGGATGCACTTCAGTGAGTCCAGAGAGTGCACTGGCACCACTGGGGATGCACTGCAGTGAGTCCACAGAGTGCACTGGCACCACTGGGGATGCACTGCAGTGAGTCCAGAGAGTGCACTGGCACCACTGGGGATGCAGTGCAGTGAGTCCAGAGAGTGCACTGGCACCAGAGAGAATGCACTGCAGTGAGTCCAGTGAGTGCACTGGCACCACTGGGGATGCAGTGCAGTGAGTGCAGGGAGTGCACTGGCACCACTGTGGATGCAGTGCAGTTAGTCCAGAGAGTGCAGTGGCACCACTGGGGATGCAGTGCAGTGAGTCCAGAGAGTGCACAGGCAGCACTGGGGATGCAGTGCAGTGAGTCCAGAGAGTGCTCTGGCACCACTGGGGATACAGTGCAGTGAGTCCAGAGAGTGCACTGGCACCACTGGGGATGCACTGCAGTGAGTCCAGAGAGTGCTCTGGCACCAATGGGGATGCACTTCAGTGAGTCCACAGAGTGCACTGGCTCCACTGGGGATGCAGTGCAGTGAGTCCAGAGAGTGCACTGGCACCACTGGGGATGCAGTGCAGTGAGTCCAGAGAGTGCACTGGCACCACTGGGGATGCAGTGCAGTGAGTCCAGAGAGTGCACTGGCACCACTGGGGATGCAGTGCAGTGAGTCCAGAGAGTGCACTGGCACCACTGGGGATGCACTGCAGTGAGTCCAGAGAGTTCACTGGCACCACTGGGGATGCACTTCAGTGAGTGCAGAGACTGCACTGGCACCACTGGGGATGCAGTGCAGTGAGTCCACAGAGTGTACTGGCACCACTGGGGATGCACTGCAGTGAGTCCAGAGAGTGCATTGGCACCACTTGGGATGCACTGCAGTGAGTCCAGAGAGCGCACTTGCACCACTGGGGATGCACTGCAGTGAGTCCAGAGAGTGCACTGGCACCACTGGGGATGCAGTGCAGTGAGTCCAGAGAGTGCACTGGCACCAATGGGGATGCACAGCAGTGAGTCCACAGAGTGCACTGGCACCACTGGGGATGCAGTACAGTGAGTCCAGAGAGTGCACTGGCACCACTGGGGATGCACAGCAGTGAGTCCAGAGAGTGCATTGGCACCACTGGGGATGCAGTGCAGTGAGTCCAGAGAGTGCACTAGCACCACTGGGGATGCAGTGCAGTCAGTCCAGTGAGTGTACTGGCACCACTGGGGATGCACTGCAGTGAGTCCAGAGAGTGCACTGGCACCACTGAGAATGCACTTCAGTGAGTCCAGAGAGTGCACTGGCACCACTGGGGATGCACTGCAGTGAGTCCACAGAGTGCACTGGCACCACAGGTGATGCAGTGCAGTGAGTCCAGAGAGTGCACTGGCACCACTGGGGATGCACTTCAGTGAGTCCAGAGAGTGCACGGGCTCCACTGGGGATGCACTGCAGTGAGTCCACAGAGTGCACTGGCACCACTGGGGATGCAGTGCAGTGAGTCCAGAGAGTGCACTGGCTCCAATGGGGATGCAGTGCAGTTAGTCCAGAGAGTGCACTGGCACCACTGGGTATGCAGTGCAGTGAGTCCAGAGAGTGCACAGGCAAAACTGGGGACGCACTGCAGTGAGTCCAGAGAGTGCACTGGCACCACTGGGGATGCAGTGCAGTGAGTCCAGAGTGTGCACTGGCACCACTGGGAATGCAGTGCAGTGAGTCCAGAGATCGCACTGGCACCACGGGGGATGCACTTCAGTGAGTCCAGAGAGTGCACTGGCACCACTGGGGATGCACTGCAGTGAGTCCACAGAGTGCACTGGCACCACTGGGGATGCACTGCAGTGAGTCCAGAGAGTGCACTGGCACCACTGGGGATGCAGTGCAGTGAGTCCAGAGAGTGCACTGGCACCAGAGAGAATGCACTGCAGTGAGTCCAGTGAGTGCACTGGCACCACTGGGGATGCAGTGCAGTGAGTGCAGGGAGTGCACTGGCACCACTGTGGATGCAGTGCAGTTAGTCCAGAGAGTGCAGTGGCACCACTGGGGATGCAGTGCAGTGAGTCCAGAGAGTGCACAGGCAGCACTGGGGATGCAGTGCAGTGAGTCCAGAGAGTGCTCTGGCACCACTGGGGATACAGTGCAGTGAGTCCAGAGAGTGCACTGGCACCACTGGGGATGCAGTGCAGTGAGTCCAGAGAGTGCACTGGCACCTCTGGTGATGCACTGCAGTTACTCCAGAGAGTGCACTGGCACCACTGGGGATGCGGTGCGGTGAGTCCAGAGAGTGCACTGGCACCACTGGTGATGCACTGCAGTGAGTCCAGAGAGTGCACTGGCACCACTGAGAATGCCTTTCAGTGAGTCCAGAGAGTGCACTGGCACCACTGGGGATGCACTGCAGTGAGTCCACAGAGTGCACTAGCACCACTGGGGATGCAGTGCAGTGAGTCCAGAGAGCGTACTGGCACCACTGGGGATGCACTGCAGTGAGTCCAGAGAGTGCATTGGCACCACTTGGGATGCACTGCAGTGAGTCCAGAGAGTGCACTTGCACCACTGGGGATGCACTGCAGTGAGTCCAGAGAGTGCACTGGCACCACTGGGGATGCAGTGCAGTGAGTCCAGAGAGTTCACTGGCACCAATGGGGATGCACAGCAGTGAGTCCACAGAGTGCACTGGCACCACTGGGAATGCAGTACAGTGAGTCCAGAGAGTGCACTGGCACCACTGGGGATGCACAGCAGTGAGTCCAGAGAGTGCATTGGCACCACTGTGGATGCAGTGCAGTGAGTCCAGAGAGTGCACTAGCACCACTGGGGATGCAGTGCAGTCAGTCCAGTGAGTGTACTGGCACCACTGGGGATGCACTGCAGTGAGTAAAGAGAGTGCACTGGCACCACTGAGAATGCACTTCAGTGAGTCCAGAGAGTGCACTGGCACCACTGGGGATGCACTGCAGTGAGTCCACAGAGTGCACTGGCACCACTGGGGATGCAGTGCAGTGAGTCCAGAGAGTGCACTGGCACCACTGGGGATGCACTTCAGTGAGTCCAGAGAGTGCACGGGCTCCACTGGGGATGCACTGCAGTGAGTCCACAGAGTGCACTGGCACCACTGGGGATGCAGTGCAGTGAGTCCAGAGTGTGCACTGGCTCCAATGGGGATGCAGTGCAGTTAGTCCAGAGAGTGCACTGGCACCACTGGGTATGCAGTGCAGTGAGTCCAGAGAGTGCACAGGCAAAACTGGGGACGCACTGCAGTGAGTCCAGAGAGTGCACTGGCACCACTGGGGATGCAGTGCAGTGAGTGCAGGGAGTGCACTGGCACCACTGGGGATGCAGTGCAGTGAGTCCAGAGAGTGCAGTGGCACCACTGGGGATGCAGTGCAGTGAGTCCAGAGAGTGCACAGGCAGCACTGGGGATGCAGTGCAGTGAGTCCAGAGAGTGCTCTGGCACCACTGGGGATACAGTGCAGTGAGTCCAGAGAGTGCACTGGCACCACTGGGGATGCAGTGCAGTGAGTCCAGAGAGTGCACTGGCACCTCTGGTGATGCACTGCAGTTACTCCAGAGAGTGCACTGGCACCACTGGGGATGCGGTGCGGTGAGTCCAGAGAGTGCACTGGCACCACTGGTGATGCACTGCAGTGAGTCCAGAGAGTGCACTGGCACCACTGAGAATGCCTTTCAGTGAGTCCAGAGAGTGCACTGGCACCACTGGGGATGCACTGCAGTAAGTCCAGAGAGTGCACTAGCACCACTGGGGATGCAGTGCAGTGAGTCCAGAGAGCGTACTGGCACCACTGGGGATGCACTGCAGTGAGTCCAGAGAGTGCACTGGCACCACTGAGAATGCACTTCAGTGAGGCCAGAGAGCGCACTGGCACCACTGGGGATGCAGTGCAGTGAGTCCAGAGAGTGGACTGGCACCACTGAGAATGCACTTCAGTGAGTCCAAAGAGTGCACTGGCACCACTGGGGATGCACTGCAGTGAGTCCAGAGAGTGAACTAGCACCACTGGGAATGTAGTGCAGTGAGTCCAGTGAGTGCACTGGCACCAGTGGGGATGCACTGCAGTGAGTCCAGAGAGTGCACTGGCACCACTGGGGATGCACTGCAGTGAGTCCAGAGAGTGCACTGGCACCACTGGAGATGCAGTACAGTGAGTCCAGTGAATGCACTGGCAACACTGGGGATGCAGTGCAGTGAGTCCAGAGAGTGCACTGGCACCACTGGTGATGCAGTATAGTGAGTGCAGAGACTGCACTGGCAGCACTGGGGATGCACTGCAGTGAGTCCACAGAGTGCACTGGCACCACTGGGGATGCACTGCAGTGAGTGCAGAGAGTGCACTGGCACCACTGGGGATGCAGTGCAGTGAGTCCAGAGAGTGCACTGGCACCACTGGGGATGCAGTGCAGTGAGTCCAGAGAGTGCACTGGCAGCACTGGGGATGCAGTGCAGTGAGTCCAGAGAGTGCACTGGCACCACTGGGCATGCACTGCAGTGAGTCCAGAGAGTGCATTGGCACCACTGGGGATGCAGTGCAGTGAGTCCAGAGAGTGCACTGGCACCATTGGAGATGCACTGCAGTGAGTCCAGAGAGTGCACTGGCACCAATGGGGATGCAGTGCAGTGAGTCCAGAGAGTGTACTGGCACCACTGGGGATGCACTGCAGTGAGTCCAGAGAGTGCATTGGCACCACTTGGGATGCACTGCAGTGAGTCCAGAGAGTGCACTTGCACCACTGGGGATGCAGTGCAGTGAGTCCAGAGAGTGCACTGGCACCACTGGGGATGCAGTGCAGTGAGTCCAGAGAGTGCACTGGCACCAATGGGGATGCACTTCAGTGAGTCCAGAGAGTGCACTGGCTCCACTGGGGATGCAGTGCAGTGAGTCCAGAGAGTGCACTGGCACCATTGGAGATGCAGTGCAGTGAGTCCAGAGAGTGCACTGGCACCACTGGGGATGCAGTGCAGTGAGTCCAGAGAGTGCACTGGCACCACTGGGGATGCAGTGCAGTGAGTCCAGAGAGTGCACTGGCACCACTGGGGATGCACTGCAGTGAGTCCAGAGAGTTCACTGGCACCACTGGGGATGCACTTCAGTGAGTGCAGAGACTGCACTGGCAGCACTGGGGATGCAGTGCAGTGAGTCCAGTGAGTGTACTGGCACCACTGGGGATGCACTGCAGTGAGTCCAGAGAGTGCATTGACACCACTTGGGATGCACTGCAGTGAGTCCAGAGAGTGCACTTGCACCACTGGGGATGCAGTGCAGTGAGTCCAGAGAGTGCACTGGCACCACTGGGGATGCAGTGCAGTGAGTCCAGAGAGTGCACTGGCACCACTGGGGATGCACTGCCGTGAGTCCAGAGAGTGCACTGGCACCACTGATGATGCAGTACAGTGAGTCCAGTGAGTGCACTGGCACCACTGGGGATGTAGTGCAGTGACTCGAGAGAGTGCACTGGCACCACTGGGGATGCAGTGCAGTGACTCCAGAGAGTGCACTGGCACCACTTGGGATGCAGTGCAGTGAGTCCAGAGAGTGCACTGGCACCACTGGGGATGCAGTGCAGTGAGTCCAGAGAGTGCACTGGCACCACTGGGGATGCAGTGCAGTGAGTCCAGAGAGTGCACTGGCAGCACTGGGGATGCACTGCAGTGAGTCCACAGAGTGCACTGGTACCACTGGGGATGCAGTGCAGTGAGTCCAGAGAGTGCACTGGCACCACTGGGGATGCAGTGCAGTGAGTCCAGAGAGTGCACTGGCACCACTGGGGATGCAGTGCAGTGAGTCCAGAGAGTGCACTGGCACCACTGGGGATGCAGTGCAGTGAGTCCAGAGAGTGCACTGGCAGCACTGGGGATGCAGTGCAGTGAGTCCAGAGAGTGCACTGGCACCACTGGGGATGCACTGCAGTGAGTCCAGAGAGTTCACTGGCACCACTGGAGATGCACTTCAGTGAGTGCAGAGACTGCACTGGCAGCACTGGGGATGCAGTGCAGTGAGTCCAGTGAGTGTACTGGCACCACTGGGGATGCACTGCAGTGAGTCCAGAGAGTGCATTGGCACCACTTGGGATGCACTGCAGTGAGTCCAGAGAGTGCACTTGCACCACTGGGGATGCAGTGCAGTGAGTCCAGAGAGTGCACTGGCACCACTGGGGATGCAGTGCAGTGAGTCCAGAGAGTGCACTGGCACCAATGGGGATGCACTTCAGTGAGTCCAGAGAGTGCACTGGCTCCACTGGGGATGCAGTGCAGTGAGTCCAGAGAGTGCACTGGCACCATTGGAGATGCCGTGCAGTGAGTCCAGAGAGTGCACTGGCACCACTGGGGATGCAGTGCAGTGAGTCCAGAGAGTGCACTGGCACCACTGGGGATGCAGTGCAGTGAGTCCAGAGAGTGCACTGGCACCACTGGGGATGCAGTACAGTGAGTCCAGAGAGTTCACTGGCACCACTGGGGATGCACTTCAGTGAGTGCAGAGACTGCACTGGCACCACTGGGGATGCAGTGCAGTGACTCCAGAGAGTGCACTGGCACCACTGGGGATGCACTGCAGTGAGTCCAGAGAGTGCACTGGCACCACTGATGATGCAGTACAGTGAGTCCAGTGAGTGCACTGGCACCACTGGGGATGTAGTGCAGTGACTCGAGAGAGTGCACTGGCACCACTGGGGATGCAGTGCAGTGACTCCAGAGAGTGCACTGGCACCACTGGGGATGCAGTGCAGTGAGTCCAGAGAGTGCACTGGCACCACTGGGGATGCAGTGCAGTGAGTCCAGAGAGTGCACTGGCACCACTGGGGATGCACTGCAGTGAGTCCAGAGAGTGCACTGGCACCACTGGGGATGCAGTGCAGTGAGTCCAGAGAGTGCACTGGCACCACTGGGGATGCACAGCAGTGAGTCCAGAGAGTGCATTGGCACCACTGGGGATGCAGTGCAGTGAGTCCAGAGAGTGCACTGGCACCACTGGGTATGCACTGCAGTGAGTCCAGAGAGCGCACTGGCACCACTGGGGATGCACTGCAGTGAGTCCACAGAGTGCACTGGCACCACTGAGAATGCACTTCAGTGAGTCCAGAGAGTGCACTGGTACCACTGGGGATGCACTGCAGTGAGTCCAGAGAGTGCACTAGCACCACTGGGGATGCAGTGCAGTGAATCCAGTGAGTGCACTGGCACCACTGGGGATGCAGTGCAGTGAGTCAAGAGAGTGCACTGGCACCACTGGGGATGCAGTACAGTGAGTCCAGAGAGTGCATTGGCACCATTGGAGATGCAGTGCAGTGAGTCCAGAGAGTGCACTGGCACCACTGGGGATGCACAGCAGTGAGTCCAGAGAGTGCATTGGCACCACTGGGGATGCAGTGCAGTGAGTCCAGAGAGTGCACTGGCACCATTGGAGATGCACTGCAGTGAGTCCAGAGAGTGCACTGGCACCACTGGGGATGCAGTGCAGTGAGTCCAGAGAGTGCACTGGCACCACTGGGGATGCAGTGCAGTGAGTCCAGAGAGTGCACTGGCACCACTGGGGATGCAGTGACGCGAGTCCAGAGAGTGCACTGGCACCACTGGGGATGCACTGCAGTCACTCCAGAGAGTGCACTGGCACCACTGGGGATGCACTGCAGTCACTCCAGAGAGTGCACTGGCACCACTGGGGATGCACTGCAGTCACTCCAGAGAGTGCACTGGCACCACTGGGGATGCACTGCAGTGAGTCCAGAGAGTGCACGGGCTCCACTGGGGATGCAGTGCAGTGAGTCCAGAGAGTGCACTGGCAACACTGGGGATGCAGTGCAGTGAGTCCAGAGAGTGCACTGGCACCACTGGGGATGCAGTGCAGTGAGTCCAGAGAGTGCACTGGCACCATTGGAGATGCAGTGCAGTGAGTCCAGAGAGTGCACTGGCACCACTGGGGATGCAGTGCAGTGAGTCCAGAGAGTGCACTGGCACCACTGGGGATGCAGTGCAGTGAGTCCAGAGAGTGCACTGGCACCAATGGGGATGCACTGCAGTGAGTCCAGAGAGTTCACTGGCACCACTGGAGATGCACTTCAGTGAGTGCAGAGACTGCACTGGCACCACTGGGGATGCAGTGCAGTGAGTCCAGAGAGTGTACTGGCACCACTGGGGATGCACTGCAGTGAGTCCAGAGAGTGCATTGGCACCACTTGGGATGCACTGCAGTGAGTCCAGAGAGTGCACTTGCACCACTGGGGATGCAGTGCAGTGAGTCCAGAGAGTGCACTGACACCACTGGGGATGCAGTGCAGTGAGTCCAGAGAGTGCACTGGCACCATTGGAGATGCAGTGCAGTGAGTCCAGAGAGTGCACTGGCACCACTGGGGATGCAGTGCAGTGAGTCCAGAGAGTGCACTGGCACCACTGGGGATGCAGTGCAGTGAGTCCAGAGAGTGCACTGGCACCACTGGGGATGCACTGCAGTGAGTCCAGAGAGTTCACTGGCACCACTGGAGATGCACTTCAGTGAGTGCAGAGACTGCACTGGCACCACTGGGGATGCAGTGCAGTGAGTCCAGAGAGTGTACTGGCACCACTGGGGATGCACTGCAGTGAGTCCAGAGAGTGCATTGGCACCACTTGGGATACACTGCAGTGAGTCCAGAGAGTGCACTTGCACCACTGGGGATGCAGTGCAGTGAGTCCAGAGAGTGCACTGACACCACTGGGGATCCAGTGCAGTGAGTCCAGAGAGTGCACTGGCACCAATGGGGATGCACTACAGTGAGTCCACAGAGTGCACTGGCACCACTGGGGATGCAGTGCAGTGAGTCCAGAGAGTGCACTGGCACCACTGGTGATGCAGTACAGTGAGTCCAGAGAGTGCACTGGCACCACTGGGGATGCACAGCAGTGAGTCCAGAGAGTGCATTGGCACCACTGGGGATGCAGTGCAGTGAGTCCAGAGAGTGCACTGGCACCATCGGAGATGCAGTGCAGTGAGTCCAGAGAGTGCACTGGCACCACTGGGGATGCAGTGCAGTGAGTCCAGAGAGTGCACTGGCACCACTGGGATGCACTGCAGTGAGTCCAGAGAGTTCACTGGCACCACTGGAGATGTACTTCAGTGAGTCCAGAGACTGCACTGGCACCACTGGGGATGCCCTGCAGTGAGTCCAGAGAGTGCATTGGCACCACTTAGGATGCACTGCAGTGAGTCCAGAGAGTGCACAGGCAGCACTGGGGATGCACTGCAGTGAGTCCAGAGAGTGCATTGGCACCACTTGGGATGCACTGCAGTGAGTCCACAGAGGGCACTGGCACCACTGGGGATGCAGTGCAGTGAGTCCAGAGAGTGCACTGGCACCACTGGGGATGCAGTGCAGTGAGTCCAGAGAGTGCACTGGCCCCAATGGGGATGCACTTCAGTGAGTCCACAGAGTGCACTGGCTCCACTGGGGATGCAGTGCAGTGAGTCCAGAGAGTGCACTGGCACCACTGGGGATGCACTGCAGTGAGTCCAGAGAGTGCACTGGCACCACTGGGGATGCAGTGCAGTGAGTCCACAGAGGGCACTGGCACCACTGGGGATGCAGTGCAGTGAGTCCAGAGAGTGCACTGGCACCACTGGGGATGCACTGCAGTGAGTCCAGAGAGTTCACTGGCACCACTGGGGATGCACTTCAGTGAGTGCAGAGACTGCACTGGCACCACTGGGGATGCAGTGCAGTGAGTCCACAGAGTGTACTGGCACCACTGGGAATGCACTGCAGTGAGTCCAGAGAGTGCATTGGCACCACTTGGGATGCACTGCAGTGAGTCCAGAGAGTGCACTTGCACCACTGGGGATGCACTGCAGTGAGTCCAGAGAGTGCACTGGCACCACTGGGGATGCACTGCAGTGAGTCCAGAGAGTTCACTGGCACCACTGGGGATGCACTTCAGTGAGTGCAGAGACTGCACTGGCACCACTGGGGATGCAGTGCAGTGAGTCCACAGAGTGTACTGGCACCACTGGGGATGCACTGCAGTGAGTCCAGAGAGTGCATTGGCACCACTTGGGATGCACTGCAGTGAGTCCAGAGAGTGCACTTGCACCACTGGGGATGCACTGCAGTGAGTCCAGAGAGTGCACTGGCACCACTGGGGATGCAGTGCAGTGAGTCCAGAGAGTGCACTGGCACCAATGGGGATGCACAGCAGTGAGTCCACAGAGTGCACTGGCACCACTGGGGATGCAGTACAGTGAGTCCAGAGAGTGCACTGGCACCACTGGGGATGCACAGCAGTGAGTCCAGAGAGTGCATTGGCACCACTGGGGATGCAGTGCAGTGAGTCCAGAGAGTGCACTAGCACCACTGGGGATGCAGTGCAGTCAGTCCAGTGAGTGTACTGGCACCACTGGGGATGCACTGCAGTGAGTCCAGAGAGTGCACTGGCTCCAATGGGGATGCAGTGCAGTTAGTCCAGAGAGTGCACTGGCACCACTGGTTATGCAGTGCAGTGAGTCCAGAGAGTGCACAGGCAAAACTGGGGACGCACTGCAGTGAGTCCAGAGAGTGCACTGGCACCACTGGGGATGCAGTGCAGTGAGTCCAGAGTGTGCACTGGCACCACTGGGAATGCAGTGCAGTGAGTCCAGAGATCGCACTGGCACCACGGGGGATGCACTTCAGTGAGTCCAGAGAGTAAACTGGCACCAATGGGGATGCACTGCAGTGAGTCCAGAGAGTGCACTGGCACCACTGGGGATGCACTGCAGTGAGTCCAGAGAGTGCACTGGCACCACTGGGGATGCAGTGCAGTGAGTCCAGAGAGTGCACTGGCACCAGAGGGAATGCACTGCAGTGAGTCCAGTGAGTGCACTGGCACCACTGGGGATGCAGTGCAGTGAGTGCAGGGAGTGCACTGGCACCACTGTGGATGCAGTGCAGTGAGTCCAGAGAGTGCAGTGGCACCACTGGGGATGCAGTGCAGTGAGTCCAGAGAGTGCACAGGCAGCACTGGGGATGCAGTGCAGTGAGTCCAGAGAGTGCTCTGGCACCACTGGGGATACAGTGCAGTGAGTCCAGAGAGTGCACTGGCACCACTGGGGATGCAGTGCAGTGAGTCCAGAGAGTGCACTGGCACCTCTGGTGATGCACTGCAGTTACTCCAGAGAGTGCACTGGCACCACTGAGAATGCCTTTCAGTGAGTCCAGAGAGTGCACTGGCACCACTGGGGATGCACTGCAGTGAGTCCACAGAGTGCACTATCACCACTGGGGATGCAGTGCAGTGAGTCCAGAGAGCGTACTGGCACCATTGGGGATGCACTGCAGTGAGTCCAGAGAGTGCATTGGCACCACTTGGGATGCACTGCAGTGAGTCCAGAGAGTGCACTTGCACCACTGGGGATGCACTGCAGTGAGTCCAGAGAGTGCACTGGCACCACTGGGGATGCACTGCAGTGAGTCCAGAGAGTGCACTGGCACCAATGGGGATGCACAGCAGTGAGTCCACAGAGTGCACTGGCACCACTGGGGATGCAGTACAGTGAGTCCAGAGAGTGCACTGGCACCACTGGGGATGCACAGCAGTGAGTCCAGAGAGTGCATTGGCACCACTGGTGATGCAGTGCAGTGAGTCCAGAGAGTGCACTAGCACCACTGGGGATGCAGTGCAGTCAGTCCAGTGAGTGTACTGGCACCACTGGGGATGCACTGCAGTGAGTCCAGAGAGTGCACTGGCACCACTGAGAATGCACTTCAGTGAGTCCAGAGAGTGCACTGGCACCACTGGGGATGCACTGCAGTGAGTCCACAGAGTGCACTGGCACCACTGGGGATGCAGTGCAGTGAGTCCAGAGAGTGCACTGGCACCACTGGGGATGCACTTCAGTGAGTCCAGAGAGTGCACTGGCACCACTGGGGATGCACTGCAGTGAGTCCACAGAGTGCACTGGCACCACTGGGGATGCACTGCAGTGAGTCCAGAGAGTGCACTGGCACCACTGGGGATGCAGTGCAGTGAGTCCATAGAGTGCACTGGCACCAGAGGGAATGCACTGCAGTGAGTCCAGTGAGTGCACTGGCACCACTGGGGATGCAGTGCAGTGAGTGCAGGGAGTGCACTGGCACCACTGTGGATGCAGTGCAGTGAGTCCAGAGAGTGCAGTGGCACCACTGGGGATGCAGTGCAGTGAGTCCAGAGAGTGCACAGGCAGCACTGGGGATGCAGTGCAGTGAGTCCAGAGAGTGCTCTGGCACCACTGGGGATACAGTGCAGTGAGTCCAGAGAGTGCACTGGCACCACTGGGGATGCAGTGCAGTGAGTCCAGAGAGTGCACTGGCACCTCTGGTGATGCACTGCAGTTACTCCAGAGAGTGCACTGGCACCACAGGGGATGCGGTGCGGTGAGTCCAGAGAGTGCACTGGCACCACTGGTGATGCACTGCAGTGAGTCCAGAGAGTGCACTGGCACCACTGAGAATGCCTTTCAGTGAGTCCAGAGAGTGCACTGGCACCACTGGGGATGCACTGCAGTAAGTCCACAGAGTGCACTAGCACCACTGGGGATGCAGTGCAGTGAGTCCAGAGAGCGTACTGGCACCACTGGGGATGCACTGCAGTGAGTCCAGAGAGTGCACTGGCAGCACTGGGGATGCACTGCAGTGAGTCCACAGAGTGCACTGGTACCACTGGGGATGCAGTGCAGTGAGTCCAGAGAGTGCACTGGCACCACTGGGGATGCAGTGCAGTGAGTCCAGAGAGTGCACTGGCACCACTGGGGATGCAGTGCAGTGAGTCCAGAGAGTGCACTGGCACCACTGGGGATGCAGTGCAGTGAGTCCAGAGAGTGCACTGGCAGCACTGGGGATGCAGTGCAGTGAGTCCAGAGAGTGCACTGGCACCACTGGGGATGCACTGCAGTGAGTCCAGAGAGTGCACTGGCACCACTGGAGATGCAGTACAGTGAGTCCAGTGAATGCACTGGCAACACTGGGGATGCAGTGCAGTGAGTCCAGAGAGTGCACTGGCACCACTGGTGATGCAGTATAGTGAGTCCAGTGAGTGCACTGGCACCACTGGGGATGCAGTGCAGTGAGTCCAGAGAGTGCACTGGCACCACTGGGGATGCACTGCAGTGAGTCCAGAGAGTGCACTGGCACCAATGGGGATGCAGTACAGTGAGTCCAGTGAGTGCACTGGCACCACTGGGGATGTAGTGCAGTGACTCGAGAGAGTGCACTGGCACCACTGGTGATGGAGTTTAGTGACTCCAGAGAGTGCACTGGCACCACTTGGGATGCAGTGCAGTGAGTCCAGAGAGTGCACTGGCACCACTGGGGATGCAGTGCAGTGAGTCCAGAGAGTGCACTCTCAGCACTGGGGATGCACTGCAGTGAGTCCACAGAGTGCACTGGTACCACTGGGGATGCAGTGCAGTGAGTCCAGAGAGTGCACTGGCACCACTGGGGATGCAGTGCAGTGAGTCCAGAGAGTGCACTGGCACCACTGGGGATGCAGTGCAGTGAGTCCAGAGAGTGCACTGGCACCACTGGGGATGCAGTGCAGTGAGTCCAGAGAGTGCACTGGCAGCACTGGGGATGCAGTGCAGTGAGTCCAGAGAGTGCACTGGCACCACTGGGTATGCACTGCAGTGAGTCCAGAGAGCGCACTGGCACCACTGGGGATGCACTGCAGTGAGTCCACAGAGTGCATTGGCACCACTGGGGATGCAGTGCAGTGAGTCCAGAGAGTGCATTGGCACCATTGGAGATGCAGTGCAGTGAGTCCAGAGAGTGCACTGGCTCCACTGGGGATGCACAGCAGTGAGTCCAGAGAGTGCATTGGCACCACTGGGGATGCAGTGCAGTGAGTCCAGAGAGTGCACTGGCACCATTGGAGATGCACTGCAGTGAGTCCAGAGAGTGCACTGGCACCACTGGGGATGCAGTGCAGTGAGTCCAGAGAGTGCACTGGCACCACTGGGGATGCAGTGCAGTGAGTCCAGAGAGTGCACTGGCACCACTGGGGATGCACTGCAGTGAGTCCAGAGAGTTCACTGGCACCACTGGAGATGCACTTCAGTGAGTGCAGAGACTGCACTGGCACCACTGGGGCTGCAGTGCAGTGAGTCCAGTGAGTGTACTGGCACCACTGGGGATGCACTGCAGTGAGTCCAGAGAGTGCATTGGCACCACTTGGGATGCACTGCAGTGAGTCCAGAGAGTGCACTTGCACCACTGGGGATGCAGTGCAGTGAGTCCAGAGAGTGCACTGGCACCACTGGGGATGCAGTGCAGTGAGTCCAGAGAGTGCACTGGCACCAATGGGGATGCACTTCAGTGAGTCCAGAGAGTGCACTGGCTCCACTGGGGATGCAGTGCAGTGAGTCCAGAGAGTGCACTGGCACCATTGGAGATGCAGTGCAGTGAGTCCAGAGAGTGCACTGGCACCACTGGAGATGCAGTGCAGTGAGTCCAGAGAGTGCACTGGCACCACTGGGGATGCAGTGCAGTGAGTCCAGAGAGTGCACTGGCACCACTGGGGATGCACTGCAGTGAGTCCAGAGACTGCACTGGAACCACTGGGGATGCAGTGCAGTGAGTCCAGTGAGTGTACTGGCACCACTGGGGATGCACTGCAGTGAGTCCAGAGAGTGCATTGGCACGACTTGGGATGCACTGCAGTGAGTCCAGAGAGTGCACTTGCACCACTGGGGATGCAGTGCAGTGAGTCCAGAGAGTGCACTGGCACCACTGGGGATGCAGTGCAGTGAGTCCAGAGAGTGCACTGGCACCACTGATGATGCAGTACAGTGAGTCCAGTGAGTGCACTGGCACCACTGGGGATGTAGTGCAGTGACTCGAGAGAGTGCACTGGCACCACTGGGGATGCAGTGCAGTGACTCCAGAGAGTGCACTGGCACCACTTGGGATGCAGTGCAGTGAGTCCAGAGAGTGCACTGGCACCACTGGGGATGCAGTGCAGTGAGTCCAGAGAGTGCACTGGCACCACTGGGGATGCAGTGCAGTGAGTCCAGAGAGTGCACTGGCACCACTGGGGATGCACTGCAGTGAGTCCAGAGAGTGCACTGGCACCACTGATGATGCAGTACAGTGAGTCCAGTGAGTGCACTGGCACCACTGGGGATGTAGTGCAGTGACTCGAGAGAGTGCACTGGCACCACTGGGGATGCAGTGCAGTGACTCCAGAGAGTGCACTGGCACCACTTGGGATGCAGTGCAGTGAGTCCAGAGAGTGCACTGGCACCACTGGTGATGCAGTGCAGTGAGTCCAGAGATTGCATTGGCACCACTGGGGATGCAGTGCAGTGAGTCCAGAGAGTGCACTGGCAGCACTGGGGATGCACTGCAGTGAGTCCACAGAGTGCACTGGTACCACTGGGGATGCAGTGCAGTGAGTCCAGAGAGTGCACTGGCACCACTGGGGATGCAGTGCAGTGAGTCCAGAGAGTGCACTGGCACCACTGGGGATGCAGTGCAGTGAGTCCAGAGAGTGCACTGGCACCACTGGGGATGCAGTGCAGTGAGTCCAGAGAGTGCACTGGCAGCACTGGGGATGCAGTGCAGTGAGTCCAGAGAGTGCACTGGCACCACTGGGGATGCACTGCAGTGAGTCCAGAGAGCGCACTGGCACCACTGGGGATGCACTGCAGTGAGTCCACAGAGTGCACTGGCACCACTGAGAATGCACTTCAGTGAGTCCAGAGAGTGCACTGGTACCACTGGGGATGCAGTGCAGTGAGTCCAGAGAGTGCACTAGCACCACTGGGGATGCAGTGCAGTGAATCCAGTGAGTGGACTGGCACCACTGGGGATGCAGTGCAGTGAGTCAAGAGAGTGCACTGGCACCACTGGGGATGCAGTACAGTGAGTCCAGAGAGTGCATTGGCACCATTGGAGATGCAGTGCAGTGAGTCCAGAGAGTGCACTGGCACCACTGGGGATGCAGTGCAGTGAGTCCAGAGAGTGCACTGGCACCACTGGGGATGCAGTGCAGTGAGTCCAGAGAGTGCACTGGCACCACTGGGGATGCACTGCAGTGAGTCCAGAGAGTTCACTGGCACCACTGGAGATGCACTTCAGTGAGTGCAGAGACTGCACTGGCAGCACTGGGGATGCACTGCAGTGAGTCCAGTGAGTGTACTGGCACCACTGGGGATGCACTGCAGTGAGTCCAGAGAGTGCATTGGCACCACTTGGGATGCACTGCAGTGAGTCCAGAGAGTGCACTTCCACCACTGGGGATGCAGTGCAGTGAGTCCAGAGAGTGCACTGGCACCACTGGGGATGCAGTGCAGTGAGTCCAGAGAGTGCACTGGCACCAATGGGGATGCACTTCAGTGAGTCCAGAGAGTGCACTGGCTCCACTGGGGATGCAGTGCAGTGAGTCCAGAGAGTGCACTGGCACCATTGGAGATGCAGTGCAGTGAGTCCAGAGAGTGCACTGGCACCACTGGGGATGCAGTGCAGTGAGTCCAGAGAGTGCACTGGCACCAGTGGGGATGCAGTGCAGTGAGTCCAGAGAGTGCACTGGCACCACTGGGGACGCACTGCAGTGAGTCCAGAGAGTTCACTGGCACCACTGGGGATGCACTTCAGTGAGTGCAGAGACTGCACTGGCACCACTGGGGATGCAGTGCAGTAAGTCCAGTGAGTGTACTGGCACCACTGGGGATGCACTGCAGTGAGTCCAGAGAGTGCATTGGCACCACTTGGGATGCACTGCAGTGAGTCCAGAGAGTGCACTTGCACCACTGGGGATGCAGTGCAGTGAGTCCAGAGAGTGCACTGGCACCACTGGGGATGCAGTGCAGTGAGTCCAGAGAGTGCACTGGCACCAATGGGGATGCACAGCAGTGAGTCCACAGAGTGCACTGGCACCACTGGGGATGCAGTGCAGTGAGTCCAGAGAGTGCACTGGCACCACTGGGGATGCACTGCAGTGAGTCCAGAGAGTGCTCTGGCACCACTGGCGATGCAGTGCAGTGAGTGCAGAGACTGCACTAGCACCACTGGGGATGCAGTGCAGTCAGTCCAGTGAGTGTACTGGCACCACTGGGGATGCACTGCAGTGAGTCCAGAGAGTGCACTGGCACCACTGAGAATGCACTTCAGTGAGTCCAGAGAGTGCACTGGCACCACTGGGGATGCACTGCAGTGAGTCCAGAGAGTGCACTGGCACCACTGAGAATGCACTTCAGTGAGGCCAGAGAGCGCACTGGCACCACTGGGGATGCAGTACAGTGAGTCCAGTGAGTGCACTGGCACCACTGGGGATGTAGTGCAGTGACTCGAGAGAGTGCACTGGCACCACTGGTGATGGAGTTTAGTGACTCCAGAGAGTGCACTGGCACCACTTGGGATGCAGTGCAGTGAGTCCAGAGAGTGCACTGGCACCACTGGGGATGCAGTGCAGTGAGTCCAGAGAGTGCACTGGCACCACTGGGGATGCAGTGCAGTGAGTCCAGAGAGTGCACTGGCACCACTGGGGATGCACTGCAGTGAGTCCAGAGAGTGCACTGGCACCACTGATGATGCAGTACAGTGAGTCCAGTGAGTGCACTGGCACCACTGGGGATGTAGTGCAGTGACTCGAGAGAGTGCACTGGCACCACTGGGGATGCAGTGCAGTGACTCCAGAGAGTGCACTGGCACCACTTGGGATGCAGTGCAGTGAGTCCAGAGAGTGCACTGGCACCACTGGGGATGCAGTGCAGTGAGTCCAGAGATTGCATTGGCACCACTGGGGATGCAGTGCAGTGAGTCCAGAGAGTGCACTGGCAGCACTGGGGATGCACTGCAGTGAGTCCACAGAGTGCACTGGTACCACTGGGGATGCAGTGCAGTGAGTCCAGAGAGTGCACTGGCACCACTGGGGATGCAGTGCAGTGACTCCAGAGAGTGCACTGGCACCACTGGGGATGCAGTGCAGTGAGTCCAGAGAGTGCACTGGCACCACTGGGGATGCAGTGCAGTGAGTCCAGAGATTGCATTGGCACCACTGGGGATGCAGTGCAGTGAGTCCAGAGAGTGCACTGGCAGCACTGGGGATGCACTGCAGTGAGTCCACAGAGTGCACTGGTACCACTGGGGATGCAGTGCAGTGAGTCCAGAGAGTGCACTGGCACCACTGGGGATGCAGTGCAGTGAGTCCAGAGAGTGCACTGGCACCACTGGGGATGCAGTGCAGTGAGTCCAGAGAGTGCACTGGCACCACTGGGGATGCAGTGCAGTGAGTCCAGAGAGTGCACTGGCAGCACTGGGGATGCAGTGCAGTGAGTCCAGAGAGTGCACTGGCACCACTGGGGATGCACTGCAGTGAGTCCAGAGAGCGCACTGGCACCACTGGGGATGCACTGCAGTGAGTCCACAGAGTGCACTGGCACCACTGAGAATGCACTTCAGTGAGTCCAGAGAGTGCACTGGTACCACTGGGGATGCAGTGCAGTGAGTCCAGAGAGTGCACTAGCACCACTGGGGATGCAGTGCAGTGAATCCAGTGAGTGCACTGGCACCACTGGGGATGCAGTGCAGTGAGTCAAGAGAGTGCACTGGCACCACTGGGGATGCAGTACAGTGAGTCCAGAGAGTGCATTGGCACCATTGGAGATGCAGTGCAGTGAGTCCAGAGAGTGCACTGGCACCACTGGGGATGCAGTGCAGTGAGTCCAGAGAGTGCACTGGCACCACTGGGGATGCAGTGCAGTGAGTCCAGAGAGTGCACTGGCACCACTGGGGATGCACTGCAGTGAGTCCAGAGAGTTCACTGGCACCACTGGAGATGCACTTCAGTGAGTGCAGAGACTGCACTGGCAGCACTGGGGATGCACTGCAGTGAGTCCAGTGAGTGTACTGGCACCACTGGGGATGCACTGCAGTGAGTCCAGAGAGTGCATTGGCACCACTTGGGATGCACTGCAGTGAGTCCAGAGAGTGCACTTCCACCACTGGGGATGCAGTGCAGTGAGTCCAGAGAGTGCACTGGCACCACTGGGGATGCAGTGCAGTGAGTCCAGAGAGTGCACTGGCACCAATGGGGATGCACTTCAGTGAGTCCAGAGAGTGCACTGGCTCCACTGGGGATGCAGTGCAGTGAGTCCAGAGAGTGCACTGGCACCATTGGAGATGCAGTGCAGTGAGTCCAGAGAGTGCACTGGCACCACTGGGGATGCAGTGCAGTGAGTCCAGAGAGTGCACTGGCACCAGTGGGGATGCAGTGCAGTGAGTCCAGAGAGTGCACTGGCACCACTGGGGACGCACTGCAGTGAGTCCAGAGAGTTCACTGGCACCACTGGGGATGCACTTCAGTGAGTGCAGAGACTGCACTGGCACCACTGGGGATGCAGTGCAGTAAGTCCAGTGAGTGTACTGGCACCACTGGGGATGCACTGCAGTGAGTCCAGAGAGTGCATTGGCACCACTTGGGATGCACTGCAGTGAGTCCAGAGAGTGCACTTGCACCACTGGGGATGCAGTGCAGTGAGTCCAGAGAGTGCACTGGCACCACTGGGGATGCAGTGCAGTGAGTCCAGAGAGTGCACTGGCACCAATGGGGATGCACAGCAGTGAGTCCACAGAGTGCACTGGCACCACTGGGGATGCAGTACAGTGAGTCCAGAGAGTGCACTGGCACCACTGGGGATGCACTGCAGTGAGTCCAGAGAGTGCTCTGGCACCACTGGCGATGCAGTGCAGTGAGTGCAGAGACTGCACTAGCACCACTGGGGATGCAGTGCAGTCAGTCCAGTGAGTGTACTGGCACCACTGGGGATGCACTGCAGTGAGTCCAGAGAGTGCACTGGCACCACTGAGAATGCACTTCAGTGAGTCCAGAGAGTGCACTGGCACCACTGGGGATGCACTGCAGTGAGTCCAGAGAGTGCACTGGCACCACTGAGAATGCACTTCAGTGAGGCCAGAGAGCGCACTGGCACCACTGGGGATGCAGTACAGTGAGTCCAGTGAGTGCACTGGCACCACTGGGGATGTAGTGCAGTGACTCCAGAGAGTGCACTGGCACCACTGGTGATGGAGTTTAGTGACTCCAGAGAGTGCACTGGCACCACTTGGGATGCAGTGCAGTGAGTCCAGAGAGTGCACTGGCACCACTGGGGATGCAGTGCAGTGAGTCCAGAGAGTGCACTGGCACCACTGGGGATGCAGTGCAGTGAGTCCAGAGAGTGCACTGGCACCACTGGGGATGCACTGCAGTGAGTCCAGAGAGTGCACTGGCACCACTGATGATGCAGTACAGTGAGTCCAGTGAGTGCACTGGCACCACTGGGGATGTAGTGCAGTGACTCGAGAGAGTGCACTGGCACCACTGGGGATGCAGTGCAGTGACTCCAGAGAGTGCACTGGCACCACTTGGGATGCAGTGCAGTGAGTCCAGAGAGTGCACTGGCACCACTGGGGATGCAGTGCAGTGAGTCCAGAGATTGCATTGGCACCACTGGGGATGCAGTGCAGTGAGTCCAGAGAGTGCACTGGCAGCACTGGGGATGCACTGCAGTGAGTCCACAGAGTGCACTGGTACCACTGGGGATGCAGTGCAGTGAGTCCAGAGAGTGCACTGGCACCACTGGGGATGCAGTGCAGTGAGTCCAGAGAGTGCACTGGCACCACTGGGGATGCAGTGCAGTGAGTCCAGAGAGTGCACTGGCACCACTGGGGATGCAGTGCAGTGAGTCCAGAGAGTGCACTGGCAGCACTGGGGATGCAGTGCAGTGAGTCCAGAGAGTGCACTGGCACCACTGGGGATGCAGTGCAGTGAGTCCAGAGAGTGCACTGGCACCATTGGAGATGCACTGCAGTGAGTCCAGAGAGTGCACTGGCACCACTGGGGATGCAGTGCAGTGAGTCCAGAGAGTGCACTGGCACCACTGGGGATGCAGTGCAGTGAGTCCAGAGAGTGCACTAGCACCACTGGGGATGCAGCGCAGTGAATCCAGTAAGTGCACTGGCACCACTGGGGATGCAGTGCAGTGAGTCAAGAGAGTGCACTGGCACCACTGGGGATGCAGTACAGTGAGTCCAGAGAGTGCATTGGCACCATTGGAGATGCAGTGCAGTGAGTCCAGAGAGTGCACTGGCACCACTGGGGATGCAGTGCAGTGAGTCCAGAGAGTGCACTGGCACCACTGATGATGCAGTACAGTGAGTCCAGAGAGTGCACTGGCACCACTGGGGATGCAGTGCAGTGAGTCCAGAGAGTGCACTGGCACCACTGGGATGCACTGCAGTGAGTCCAGAGAGTTCACTGGCACCACTGGAGATGTACTTCAGTGAGTCCAGAGACTGCACTGGCACCACTGGGGATGCCCTGCAGTGAGTCCAGAGAGTGCATTGGCACCACTTAGGATGCACTGCAGTGAGTCCAGAGAGTGCACAGGCAGCACTGGGGATGCACTGCAGTGAGTCCAGAGAGTGCATTGGCACCACTTGGGATGCACTGCAGTGAGTCCACAGAGGGCACTGGCACCACTGGGGATGCAGTGCAGTGAGTCCAGAGAGTGCACTGGCACCACTGGGGATGCAGTGCAGTGAGTCCAGAGAGTGCACTGGCCCCAATGGGGATGCACTTCAGTGAGTCCACAGAGTGCACTGGCTCCACTGGGGATGCAGTGCAGTGAGTCCAGAGAGTGC
>NW_027663744.1:0-21941 GCF_964034855.1 Anser brachyrhynchus | reverse complement strand
GGCGTGATAGTGGCGCGATAGTGGTGTGATAGTGGCGCGATAGTGGAGCGATAGTGGCGTGATAGCGGCGCGATAG
The DNA here is from genome assembly GCF_964034855.1 of Anser brachyrhynchus. NCBI lineage: Eukaryota > Metazoa > Chordata > Aves > Anseriformes > Anatidae > Anser > Anser brachyrhynchus. The sequence goes on along the minus strand of NW_027663744.1, from coordinate 21,865 downwards.
CGGCGCGATAGCGGCGTGATAGTGGCGCGATAGTGGTGTGATAGTGGCGTGATAGCGGCGCGATAGCGGCACGATAGTGGTGTGATAGTGGCGTGATAGTGGCGCGATAGTGGCGTGATAGTGGTGCGATAGTGGTGTGATAGTGGCGTGATAGTGGCATGATAGTGGCGCGATAGTGGCGCGATAGCAGCACGATAGTGGTGCGATAGTGGCGCGATAGTGGTGTGATAGTGGCGTGATAGCGGCGCGATAGCGGCACAATAGTGGTGTGATAGTGGCGTGATAGTGGCGCGATAGTGGTGTGATAGTGGCGCGATAGTGGAGCGATAGTGGCGTGATAGCGGCGCGATAGCGGCGCGATAGCGGCGTGATAGTGGCGCGATAGTGGTGTGATAGTGGCGTGATAGCGGCGCGATAGCGGCACGATAGTGGTGTGATAGTGGCGTGATAGTGGCGCGATAGTGGCGTGATAGTGGTGCGATAGTGGTGTGATAGTGGCGTGATAGTGGCGCGATAGTGGTGTGATAGTGGCACAATAGTGGCGTGATAGTGGCGTGATAGTGGCGTGATAGCAGCACGATAGTGGCGTGATAGTGGCGCGATAGTGGCGTGATAGTGGCGCGATAGTGGCACGATAGCGGCGCGATAGCGGCACGATAGTGGCGTGATAGTGGTGTGATAGTGGCGCGATAGTGGCGTGATAGTGGCGTGATAGTGGCGCGATAGCGGCACGATAGTGGCGTGATAGTGGCGCGATAGTGGTGTGATAGTGGCGCGATAGCGGCACGATAGTGGTGTGATAGTGGCACGATAGTGGTGTGATAGTGGTGCGATAGTGGCATGCTAGTGGCGTGATAGCGGCACGATAGTGGTGTGATAGTGGCACGATAGTGGTGTGATAGTGGTGTGATAGTGGCGTGATAGTGGCGCGATAGTGGTGTGATAGTGGCACGATAGTGGTGTGATAGTGGCGTGATAGTGGCACAATAGCGTCATGGTAACATCGCAATAACATCACGATAACATCACGATAACATCATGATACTGGCACGATAGTGGCACGATAGCCTTGAGATAGCAGCACAATAGTGTCGCAATAACATCACGATAATGTCATGATACCCCGCACGATAGTGGCATGTTAGCAGCACGATACTGTCACTGTCACAACACCATCACTGTCACAACACCTGTCACGACACCCACCACTATCATGACACCCACCACTATCACAACACCCACCACTATTATGACACCCGTCCCGCTGCTGTCACTATCACAACACCCATCAGGACACCCATCACTGTCACGACACCCGTCACTATCACGACACCCATCACAACACCATCACTACCACAACGCTCATCGCTATCACGACCCCTGGCACCGTCACAACACCCGTCCCACCACCGTCACTATCATGACACCCGTCGCAACACCCAACACTATCACGACGCCCATCACTATCACGACGCCCATCGCTATCATGACGCCCTTCACTACCACGATGCCATCACTATCACAACACTACCACTATCACACCACCACCGCTATCGCGACACCCACCACAATCACACCATCGCTATCACAACACTACCACTATCGCGACACCCTCCACTATCGCGACACCCACCACGATCACACCATCACTATCACAACACCCATCGCTATCACGACAGCATCACTATCACAACACCGCCACTATCACGACACCCACCACAATCACACCATCACTATCACAACACCCCCCACTATCGCGACACCCACCACGATCACACCATCGCTACCGCAACACCCACCGCTATCCCGGCACCCACCGCCATCAGGACGTCCCCTCCCTCTCGCGACGCCTGCCGCTCTCGCGACACCCGCCAGCTCTCGCGACGCCCGCCAGCTCTCGCGACGCCCGCCAGCTATCTATCGCGACGCGCCGTACCGTCGCCCAGCAGCTGCAGCAGCGCGAGGTCGAGGGGCCGCTTCCAGCGCGAGCCCTTCTGCAGGGCGATGCCGTAGCCGGTGGTGGCGAACACCTTCCCCGAGCCGATGGTCACCAGCTTGCAGCCCTCGTCCTTGCGCGCCATGTAGTTCAGCACCGCCGCGTCGTAGATGAAGGCGTCCAGCTTCCTGCGGGGCGGGGCGGGGCGGGGAGGGGCGGGGCCGTGCCGGGACAAGCCCCGCCCACCGCCCGGCCCCGCCCGCCGGGCGCAGAGCCCCGCCCCCCCCGCAGCCAGCGGGCCCCCGTGTCCCGTCTCGCCCTGACCGCCCTACAAAAGTGGCCCCGCCCGCACCCAAAGCCCCGCCCACTGCCAACAGGCCCCGCCCATGGTGCCAAGCCCCGCCCACAAGGCTTAAGCCCCGCCCCCAAAGCCAGCAGTCCCCGCCCCCCATCCCATCTCGCCCTGCCCAACAAAAGCAGCCCCGCCCACATCTGCAGCCCCACCCACTGCCATCAGGCCCCGCCCACTGGCACCAAGCCCCGCCCACAAGCATTAAGCCCCGCCCCAAACCCAACTGTCCCCGCCCCCTTTCCCTGCCCCTCTCCCCGTCCCCACCCCCCTTCTCCAGGCCCCGCCCCCTCCCTGACCCCACCCACCCGTGGCCCCGCCCCCCATGGCCCCAACCCCTTTCCCATCGCCCCCTCCCTGACCCCGCCCCCTCTCCCTGCCCCTCTCTCTGTCCCCATCCCCATGGCCCCTCCCTGACCCCGCCCCCTGACCCCACCCTCCCTGACCCCGCCCCCTCCCTGACCCCACCCCTCATTGGCCCTGCCCCCTCCCTGACCCCGCCCCCCTGACCCCGCCCCCTCTCCCTGCTCCTCTCCCTGCCTCCACCCCTTGGTCCCTCCCTGACCCCATGACCCCACCCCTCCGTGGCCCCGCCCCCTCCCTGACCCCGCCCCCTCTCCCTGCCCCTCTCTCTGGCCCCACCCCCTGTCCCCATCCCCATGGCCCCTCCCTGACCCCGCCCCCTGACCCCACCCTTCCCTGACCCTGCCCCCTCCCTGACCCCACCCCTCCCTGGCCCTGCCCCCTCCATGACCCCGCCCCCTTACCCCGCCCCCTCTCCCTGCCCCTCCCTCTGGCCCCACCCCCTGTCCCCATGCCCACCCCTTTCCCCACGGCCCCTCCCTGACCCCAAGCTCCCTGACCCCGCCCCCTGAGCCCACCCCTCCGTGACCCCGCCCCCTCCCTGACCCCACCCCTCCATGACCCCAGCCCCTCTCCCTGCCCCTCCCTCTGGCCCCACCCCCTGTCCCCATGCCCATGGCCCCTCCCCGACCCCACCCCCGAACCCACCCCTCCATGACCCCGCCTCCCTCCCTGACCCCACCCCTCCATGACCCCGCCCCCTCTCCCTGCCCCTCCCTCTGGCCCCACCCCCTGTCCCTATCCCCACCCCTTTCCCCATGGCCCCTCCCTGAGCCCACCCCTCCCTGGCCCCGCCCCATCCCTAACCCTGCCCCCTGACCCCACCCTCCCTGGCCCCGCCCCCTGACCCTGACCCTTCCCCGACCCTGACCCCACTGACCCCACCCCTGACCCCACCCCTCCCTGACCCTGCCTCCTCTTCATCCCCACCCCCTGTCCCCATGCCCATGGCCCCTCCCTGACCCCGCCCCCTGACCCCACCCCTCCCTGGCCCTGCCCCCTCCATGACCCCGCCCCTCCATGACCCCGCCCCCTCTCCCTGCCCCTCTCTCTGACCCCACCCCCTGTCCCCATCCCCACCCCTTTCCCCATGGCCCCTCCCTGACCCCACCCTCCCTGGCCCCGCCCCCGGCCCCGCCCCTACCCGCTCTTGAGGTGCTGCAGGGCGTCCTCGACGCGGCGCTGGTTGTACTTGAGCATGTGGCTGTGCATGGCCGGGTAGTTGCTGCGGATGTTCTTCTCCGTGCTGCCGTTGGGCACCGTGCCGAACTTCAGGGGGGGGTACTGCTCCTGGGGGCGCTGGAACTGGGGGGGGCACCGGGGGGTCAGGGGGGTCACGGGGGTGCGAGGACATGGGGGTGGTCAGGGGGTTGGGGGGGGGGGACATGGAGGGGGGTCAGGGGGGTGGAGGGACATGGGAGGGGTCTAGAGGGGTACTGCTCCTGGGGGTGTTGGAACTGGGGGGGGCACCGGGGGGTCAGGGGGAACATGGGGGGCGGGGGGGTCGGGGCGGTACTGCTCCTGGGGGTGCTGCTCCTGGGGGTGCTGGTCCTGGGGGTGCTGGAACTGGGGGGAGGACACGGGGGGGGTCCTGCTTCTGGGGAACGGGGTCAGGGGCTGCGGGGGGTTGGACCCCCATTGGGTCGTGTTGGACCCCATGGGGCCATGTGGGGCCACACGGAGCCGTGTTAGGGGCCATATAGGGCCATATAGGGCCGTGTTAGACACCATGGTGCCATATGGGGCCATGTTGGACCCCACGGGGCCATATAGGGCCATGTTGGACCCCACGGGGCCATATAGGGCCGTGTTGGACCCTATGGGGACATACGGGGCCATATGGGGGTTTACAGAGATGTGTTGGACCCCATGGGGCCATATAGGGCCATGTTAGACCCCATGGAGCCATATGGGGCCATGTTGGACCCCACGGGGCCATATAGGGCCGTGTTGGACCTTATGGGGACATACGGGGCTGTATGGGGTTTTACAGAGATGTGTTGGACCCCATGGGGCCATATAGGGCCATGTTAGACCCCATGGGGCCATATAGGGCCTTGTTAGACTCTATGAGGCCATACGGGGCCACATTGGACCCCATGGGGCCATATAGGGCCATGTTAGACCCCACGGGGCCATATAGGGCCTTGTTAGACCCCATGGGGCCATATAGGGCCTTGTTAGACCCCATGGGGCCATATAGGGCTGTGATGGACCCCACGGGGCCATATAGGGCCGTGTTGGACCCCACGGGGCCATACGGGGCCACGCGGGACCCTCCGGGGCCGCACCTTGCGGTCGCTGAGCCCCGAGACGGTGTCGACGTACTCCTCCTGGATCATGAAGGCGGCCAGGTTGGCCGTGTAGCTGGCGAGGAAGATGACGGCGAAGAAGGCCCAGACCAGCACCATGATCTTGCTGGTGGTGCCGCGCGGGTTCTCCACCGGCACCGAGTTGTTGAACACCAGCGCCCACAGCAGCCACAGCGACTTCCCGATGGTGAACTTGGAGCCGCCCGCGCCTGGGGGGGGGGACACGGGGTCGCCCCCTGACCCCCCCCCAGACCCCTCGGGTCCCCCCCCCTGCCCCCCAATATCCCCCCACGTCCCCCCGTGTCCCCAAATCCCTTCACATCCCAGTATGCTCCCTCCCAGTATCCTCCCTCCCAGTTACCGCCCCCAGTTACCCGTCCCCCCAATAACCCCCCCGTTACACGTCCCCCCAGTCCCCCCCCCAGTTGCACCCCCCCAGTATCCTCTCTCCCAGTATCCTCCCTCCCAGTATCCTCCCACCCAGTTACCACCCCCAGTTACCCCCAGTTACCCGTCCCCCCAATAACCCCCCCGGTTACACGTCCCCCCAGTCCCCCCCCCAGTTGCACCCCCCCAGTACCTCTCTCCCAGTTACCCCCCTTCCCAATTACCCCTCCCAGTATCCCCCTCATCCCAGTTACCCTTCTCAGTTACCCCCCAGTTACCCCCCCATCCCAGTTACCCCTCCCAGTCCCCCTCCATCCCAGTTAGCCCCCCAGCTTCCCCCCATTCCAGTTACCCCCCCATTCCCCCCCATCCCAGTTACCCCTCTCAGTACCTCCCATCCCAGTTACCACCCCATTTCTCCCCCCATTCCTCCCCTCTCCCAGTTACCCTCCCCAGTTACACCCCCAGTTACCCCCCTCCCAATTACCCCCCAATTACCCACCCCATTTCCCCCCCCCCAATTCCCCCCCCAGTCCCCCCGTCCCAATTACCCCCCAGTACCCCTTTCCCAGTTACCCTTCCCAGTTATTCCCCATTCCAGTAACCCCCCTCATCCCAGTTACACCCCTCATCCCAGTTACCCCCCCTCCCAATTACCCCCCCAATCCCCTCCCAGTCCCCCCCCCCAATTCCCCCCCAGTACCCCTTTCCCAGTTACCCTTCCCAGTTATTCCCCATCCCAGTAACCCCCCTCATCCCAGTTACCCCCCCTCCCAATTACCCCCTCCCAGTTACCCCCCCCAAATCCCCTCCCAGTCCCCCCCCCCAATTCCCCCCCAGTACCCCTTTCCCCGCTACCCTTCCCAGTTATTCCCCGTCCCAGTGACCCCCTCCCCCCAGTAACCCCCCCCGGTTGCCCCCCCCAGTTGCCCCCCCCGCTCACGCCGGCCGGTGCCCAGGCTGCGGTTGTAGCCCCCGGGGCTGAAGTACTCGAAGAGGAAGACGGTGACGGCCACCACGGTCAGGCACATGACGAACATCATCACCCACACGGCCGGGCTGTACGGCTCTGCGGGCCCCCCCGGAAATAAATGACCCCCCCCCGAAACAAACAACCCCCCCAAAAGTACCCCCTCGATAAATAACAGCCCCCCAAAATACCCCAAAGTACATTAACAGCCCCCCAAAAATATCCTCCTAACACATAACACCCCCCAAATAAATAATGCCCCCCAAATAAATAACACCCCCCCGAAAATAAATGACCCCCCCCAAATAAATAACAGCCCCCAAAGTACCCCCTCGATGAGTAACAGCCCCCCAAAATACCCCCAAGATACGTTAACAGCCCCCAAAAATACCCTCGTAAGACATAAAAGCCCCCAAATAACACCCCCAATTAAATGACACCCCCCCAATTAAATAACACCCCCCCAAAATAAATACACCCCCCCAGATAAGTAACACCACCCAAATACCCCCCTGGTAAATAACAGCCCCCAAAATACCCCCCCAATGTTCCCCTAATAAATCACCCCCAGTAGGTCCCCCCAATAAACCACCCCCAATAAACTCTCCCCCCAGTAAATAAGTCCCCCAATGACCCCCCCAATAACTGCCCCCCCATTAATTGCCCCCCCCCCAATTACCGAGGAAGGCGGAGGGGGACACGGTGCCATTGCTGCGCGCCACCATCACGCTGATGCCGGTCTCGACGAAGGGCACGGAGAAGTCGACGACCTCGGAGCGCTCCTCGTTGATGGTCAGCGAGCCGATCGCCATGTCGGCGCGCCGGGCCGACACCTGGGCGGGGCCGGGGGGCGGGGCTTAGAAGGGCAGGGTCCCGGGAGGGCGGGGTCTCCGGGGGTGTGGCTGGGGGGGGTGTGGTCAGAGAGGCACGTCCCACCTCACCCGGGCGGTAGGCTTGGGCAGAGCTGGGGGGCGTGGCTTAGGGGGCGGGGGTGTGGTCATCAGGGGGCGGGGCTTAGGAGGGCGTGGTCAGGAGGGTGTGGTCCCTGGGAGGGCGTGGTCTCGGGGGTGTGGTCAAAGGGGCGTGTCCCACATAACCTGGGAGGTGGACTTGGGCAGGGCCGGGGGCGTGGCTTAGGGGGTGGGGGCGTGGTCAACTGGGGGCGGGGCTTTAGGAGGGCGTGGTCATGGGGGTGTGGTCCCGGAAGGGTGTGGTCTTGGGGGCATGGTCTCAGGGGGCGTGGTCAGGGGGATGTGTCCCACCTCATCCTGGGGAGACACCTGGGTGTGGTCAGGGTGTGGTCAGGAGGCGGGGCTTAGGAGGGAGTGGTCCGGGGTGTGGCATAGGGGGGCGGGGCTTAGGAGGGTGTGGTCCCGGGAGGGCGTGGCTTAGGGGTGTGGTCAGAGGGGCATATCCCACCTTGCCCCAAGTGGACTTGGACAGGGCCAAGAGGTGGGGGCGTGGTCACCAGGGGGCGGGGCTTAGGAGGGCGTGGCCATGTGGGCGTGGTCCTGGGGCGGGGCTTGGGGGTGTGTGGTTGGGTGGGGCTGTGTCCCGCTTTGCCTGGGCGGAGACCTGGGCAGGGGCGGGGGGGGTGGGGGTGTGGCTTAGGAGGGCGTGGCATAGGAGGGCGTGGCCAGGTGGGTGTGGCCAGAGAGGGGCGTGTCCTACCTCGTCTAGACAGAGATCTGTGTGGTGGTTGTGGGGGGCACAGGAGGGTGTGGTCATCAGGGGGCGTGGTCAACCGGGGCGTGGTCAACGGGGGCGTGTCTTAGGTGGGTGTGGCCAGTTGGGCGTGACCGGGTGGGTGTGGCTTAGGGTGGGTGTGGCCAGAGGGGGCGTGTCCCACCTTGCCCAGGTGGAGACCCGTGCAGGGCCAGGGGGGCATGGCTTAGGAGGGCGTGGTCAGGCGGGCATGGCTTAAGGGGGCGTGGCTTAAGGGGGCGTGGCTTAAGGGGGCGTGGCCCAAGGGGGCGTGTCCCACCTCGCCGATCATGCCGTTCCAGACGCCGTCCACCTTCTTGCCGTGGGTGCCGTGGGTCACCAGGTAGAGGTCGTAGGTGAAGGGCAGGGCGCGCGCCAGGCGCTTCAGCAGGTCGATGCAGAACCCCTTGCAGCAGCGCTTGGCGGGGGGGGGCGGCTCCCCGGGGGGGCTGTAAATTGCGGGGGGGGCACCATGGGGTCAGGGGGGCACTGGGGGGGGCATTGGGGGGTATAAGGGGGCATTGGGGGGGTTATATGGGGCTGGGGGGGCTGGATGTCGATGCAGAACCCCTTGCAGCAGCGCTTGGCGGGGGGGGGGGGGGGGGGGGCTCTCCGGGGGGGCTGCAAGTTTGGGGGGGGGGCATAAGGGGACATTGGGATATGGGGGGGATATTGGGACATGGGGGGGGTACCATGACATGGGGGGGGTCACCAGGACATGGGGGGGGTCACCGTGTCCTGGTGGGGTCACCACAATATGGGGGGACACCACCATGGGGGGGTCACCAGGCCACTGGGAGGGGGGGGTCACCAGGCCCCTGGGGGGGGTTCACCACCATATGGGGTCACCAGAACATGAGGGGGTCACCATGACATGGAGAGGTCACCACCACGGGGGGGTCACCAGGCCACCAGGGGGGTCACCAGGCCCCTGGGGGGGTCACCACCATGTGGGGTCACCAGAACATGGGGGGGGTCACCGTGACATGGGGGGGTCACCAGGCCACCAGGGGGGGTCACCAGGCCCCGGGGGGGGGGTCACCACCATGTGGGGTCACCATGACACGGGGGGGTCACCAGGCCAGCAGGGGGGGGTCACCAGGCCCCGGGGGGGGGGGGTCACCACCACGTGGGGTCACCAGAACATGGGGGGGGGGTCACCATGACACGGGGGGGTCACCACCATGGGGGGTCACCATGACATGGTGGAGTCACCACCATGTGGGGTCACCAGAACATGGGGGGGTCACCGTGACACAGGGGGGTCACCAGGCCACCAGGGGGGGTCACCAGGCCCCTGGGGGGGGTCACCACCATGTGGGGTCACCATGACACGGGGGGGTCACCAGGCCCCTGGGGGAGGGTTCACCACCATGTGGGGTCACCATGACACGGGGGGGTCACTGCCATGGGGGGGTCACCATGACATGGGGGGGGTCACCATGACACGGGGGGGGTCACCAGGCCCCTGGGGGGGTCACCACCATGTGGGGGTCACCATGACACAGAGAGGTCACTGCCATGGGGGGGGTCACCATGACATGGGGGGGTCACTGCCATGGGGAGGTCACCATGACACGGGGGGGTCATCAGGACATGGAGAGGTCACCATCATGTGGGGTCACCATGACACGGGGAGGTCACCGCCATGGGGGGGTCACCATGACATGGGAGGGTCACCAGGCCACCGGGGGGGGTCACCAGGCCCCCGGGGGGGGCGTCGCCGGCCCCCACCTGTGCGTGCGGTTCAGCTGCTGGCGGCAGGGCACGGAGTCGCGGATGCAGGTGCCGGTGTCGGGGTCGACGCCCTCGACGATGACGAAGGGGCGCTCCTCCAGCGTGGCCACCGCCAGGTGCCGCCCGTCCGCCACCGGCCGCGGGAACCCCCCCGCGCCCGGCCACGCCGGGTACTTCATGCGCAGCACGCGGCGCTCCCAGCTGCCCACCTGGGGGGGGGGGGGGCAGAGAAATAAGTCAGCGAAACGAGAAATCTGGTGGCAAGAAAAAATTTTTAAAGAAAATTAAAAAAAAAACGAAAAAACGGATGGAAAAGAAAAAAACGGACGGCAAAAAAATGTAATGAAAAAAGGATAGAAAAAATAATGGTAATAGTTAAGAAAAGGATGGCGAAAAAGAATAATGGTAATAAAAGGGTGGCGAAGAAATAATAAAAAAAAAAGGATGGCAAAAAAAATAATAAGAATAATTAAAAGGATGGCAAAAAAATAAGAATTAAAAAAGGTTGGCAAAAAATAATAATAAAAAAGGATGGCAAAAAATAATAAAAAAGGATGGCAAAAAATAATAATTTTTAAAAGGACAGCAAAAAAAAATAATAATTAAAAAAAGGATGGCAAAAAATAATAATTAAAAAAGGATAGCAAAAATAATAATTATTTTAAAAAAGAATGGCTGAAAAAATAATAATAATAAAAAAAGGATGGCAAAAAATAATTAAAAAAAATGGCAAAAAAACAACTCCCTCCTCCCCAAAAAAAAGGATGAAAAAAAAAAAGATGGAAAAAGAATCAAACAAACCCCACCCCCAAAAAAAAATGATGGCAAAAAAATGACCCCCCCCCACCCACAAAAAATGGATGGCAAAGAAACCAAAAACAAACAAACAAACAAACAAACAGATGGCAAAAACAAAAAAGATGGAAAAAAACAAGAAACAAACAAACAAACAAAAAAGGATGGGGAAAAAAAACAAAACCAAAAAAGAAAAAGAAAAAATGGATGGCAAGAAACCCCCCCAAAAATTAAAAAAAAAAATGGATGGAAAAAGAAGAAAAACAACGACAAAAAAACAAACAAAATCCCCAAGAAACTCCCCCCAAACCCCAAAACAGATGCCAAAAAAAAATCAAAACGAAACCAAAAACTCAAAAAACAGATGGCAAAAAATCAATAAATAAAATAAAATTAACCCAAACCCCAAAAGCGGATGGCAAAAGCCCCAACCCCCCCCAGAGCCGACGCCAAATCTCCCGGGACCAGCGCGCCGCCGCTCACCACCTCCCAGCTGCGCTCCTTGTTGAGCGCGATGACGACGAGCGAGGGGTTGACGAGGAAGCCGTCGGCGTTGAAGGAGAAGTCCTTCTGCCCCCAGGTGATGTTGGTGAAGTACCTTCGGGGGGGGGGGGGGGAGGGGGGGCACCGTCACCGCCGCGGCCCCCCCGGGACATGAGGGACGCGAGGGATGCGCCCAATGCATGCGATGCATATGATGCGTGCGATGCCCAGGATGCACGCAATGCATGCGATGCTCTTGATGCACACAGTGCATGTGATGCACACGATGCGTGCAATGCCCACAATGCACGCGATGCACGCGATGCACACAATGCATGTGATGCCCACGCTGCATGTGATGCGTGCGATGCATGGGATGCATGCGATGCCCATGATGCACACGATGCACGTGTTGCCCTTGATGCATGGGATGCCCACGATGCCCACAATGCATGTGATGCCCATGATGCACACGATGCACGTGTTGCCCTCGACGCATGCAATGCATGCAATGCCCATGATGCACGTGGTGCACACAACGCACACAATGCCTGCAACGCGTGCGATGCCCGTGATGCGCATGATGCCCGTGATGCCCACAATGCATACAATGCACGCGATACACGTGACGCACACAATGCCTGTGACGCCCGCAATGCAATGCATGTGATGCACGCGATGCCCGTGATGCATGCAATGCACGCGATGCCCACAATACCCACAATGCCCACAATGTGCATGATGCCCGGGATGCACGCAATGCATGCAATGCACACAATACACACGATGCGCGCAATGCCTGCAATACCCAGGACACCCAGGACGCCCGGACCGCTTGCCCCGGGGGTCTCACCGGTGGAGGTCGTCGTTGCCCTGGGTGGCGTTGGGCGCCCGGCAGTCGTTGTTGAACTCGGGGATGAAGCCGTAGTCCCGCAGCAGGGCCTCGGCCCCCTTGGCCACGATGGCCACGCCGTTGCGCACCCGGTGCTGGAGGTCGTCGCGCCAGCCGGAGGACAGCACGGCAAAGAGGCCGGCGGGGAGGTCCTCGGGCAGCTCCTCGCTGCCCCCCAGGTTGGTGCCCACCACGAACCAGATGTAGCCGGGCCCGGCGAGGCCGGCCTCCCGCGCCGCCCGGAAGATGGCCTCGGCCTCCTCCCGCGAGCAGTAGAGCAGCCGGATCTGGGCGCTGACCTCGCGGAGCTGCCGCCGCAGCCGCGTCCCCTCGGGGTCGTCAGTCAGGTTGAGGGTGAGGACGCCGCGGTGCTCCCAGCCGATGAAGCTGCTGTCGGTGAGCACCTCCACGTAGTCCACGAAGTCCTCGTAGCCGGGGAAGAGGGTGGTGACGACGGCGAAGGACGTCCAGTCGTACTCCTCCAGCACCTCGAAGATCACCTGGAGCTGCTGCTCCGTCGAGGAGCCCAGCTGGAGGAAGGTGGAGCCCTTCTCCTGCGGGGACAGGGGGCAGCGGGGGGGGCAATGGGTTGGCTCTCAGCATGCTTGGGGTCAAGCAGTTGGCTCTCGGCATGCTTGGGGTCATTGGGTTGGCTCTCGGCATGGGTTGGGGTTGGGTTGGGGTCAATGGGTTGGCTCTAGGCATGCTTGGGGTCATTGGGTTGGCTCTAGGCATGGGTTGGGGTTGGGTTGAGATCATTATTTTGGCTCTAAGTATGGTTGGGGTTGGGTTGGGGTCAATATTTTGGCTCTAGACGTGTTTGGGGTTGGGTTGGGGTCAATGGGTTGGCCCTAGACAGGGTTGGAGTTTGGTTTTGGTCAATGGGTTGGCTCTAGGCATGGCTGAAGTGGGGTTGGGGTCAATATTTTGGCTCTAGGCATGATTCAAGTTGGGTTGGAGTCAATGCGTTGGCCCTAGACATGGTTGGGGTTGGGTTGAGGTCAATGGGTTGGCCCTAGACGTATTTGGGGTTGGGTTGGGGTCAACAGGTTGCCTCTAGGCACAATTAGGGTTGGGTTGGGGTCAATATTTTGTCTCTAGGCACCGTTGGGGTTGGGTTAGGGTCAATGGGTTGGCCCTAGACATGATTGGGGTTGGGTTGGAGTCAACAGCTTGCCTCTGTGCACAATTAGGGTTGGGTTGGGGTCAATATTTTGTCTCCAGACATGCTTGGGGTTGGGTTGGGGTCAACATTTTGGCCCTAGACATGTTTGGGGTTGGGTTGGGGTCAATGGGTTGGCCCTAGACGTATTTGGGGTTGGGTTGGGGGTCGATGTTCCGGCTCCAGTCCCCTTTCGGGGCTGTCGCACGGCTCTGCATGTGCCCACATCCCCCCCCCCCCCAAACCTTGGGCGTGAGCACGATGGCGGAGCCGCCGTTGACGCCGACGATGGGCACCGAGGTCTGGGCCGAGATGAAGTCGAGGATCTGCGCCACGGCCTCGGAGCCGGAGTCGTCCTCGAAGACGACGCCGTGGATGCGCAGCGAGGAGAGGACGTCGCAGAGGCGCACGATCAGGCTCCGGGGGTTGGTGTCGTTCAGCACCACCGCCACCGGGTTGACGTCCAAGGGGAAGTCCCGGAAGGCGGCGGGGGCCAGGCGGGCGCCGGCGGGGCCGTAGGAGGCGCCGCTGAGGATGACGGCCACGTTGAGCGCCCGCCGGCCGCCCTCGGGACGCGGCTCCAGGAAGGGGCCGGCGCAGGCCAGCGCCAGGGCGAAGAGCATGGTGCCGAGCGGGGCGGCCCCGCGGGCGGTCATGGCGCCGGCGCCGAGGCCTAAGGGGAGGGGGGCGGGCGGGGAGGGGGGTGTCAGATGGGGTGCGGGGTGGCACCCGGTGGCACCCAGTGCCAGCCAGCATCAGCCAGCATCGCCCAGTGCCCCCGGTGCCACCCAGCATCACCCAGTGCCCCCCAGCATCACCAGTGCCCCCAGTGCCAGTCAGCATCGCCCAGTGCCCCCAGTGTCACCCAACGTCACCCAGTGCCCCCAGTGCCACCCAGCATCACCCAGTGCCCCCCAGCATCACCCAGTGCCCCCAGTGCCAGTCAGCATCGCCCAGTGCCCCCGGTGCCACCCAGCACCACCCAGTGCCCCCAGTGCCACCCAACGTCACCCAGTGTCACCCGACGTCACCCAGTGCCCCCAGTGCCACCCAGCACCACCCAGTGCCCCCAGTGCCACCCGACGTCACCCAGCGTCACCCGACGTCACCCAGTGCCCCCAGTGCCACCCAGCACCACCCAGTGCCCCCAGTGCCACCCAACGTCACCCAGCGTGACCCGACATCACCCAGTGCCCCCGGTGTCACCCTACATCACCCAGTGCCACCCAACATCACCCAGTACCCAGCACCACCCAGTGTCACCGGTGCCAGCAGTGACACAGCACCACCAGTGCCACCCAGTGCCACCAGAGCCACCCGGTGCCACCCAGCATCATCCAGTGCCCGGCGTCACTGGTGCCAGCAGTGACACAGCACCACCAGAGCCACCCAGTGCTCCCAGTGCCGCCCCTGCCCCACCGTACTGGGGGCCCACATCGGGCCCAGCTCCAGAACACGTCGCGACATGTCACGACACGCCGTCGCTCCCCGACACGCGGGGGCACGGCAAGGACAGCGCGGGGGCCACCAGGGGACACCGGGGACCCCCGGAGGGGCCCCGTCCCCAGCCCGGGGGTGACCTTGAGGCCACCGCGTGCGTGTCCCGGGGACAGACCCCGTAACGTCCCCATAACGTCCCTGTCCCCATAATACTGGGGACAAACCCGCGGCACCGTCCCCCCGCTGTCCCCGTCCCCGTAATGTCCCTGTCCCCGAAACGTCCCCGTCCCCGTAGCACCGGGGGACAAACCCGCGGCACCGTCCCCATCCCTGCAACGTCCCCGCGCCGGTGGGGACAGACCCGTGCCGGGGGGGGGGGGCAAACCAGTGCCAAACCGGTGCCAAACTGGTGCCACCATCCCCACAGCAGCAGGGGGCAGCCCCATAGCGCTGCCCCATGGCCGTGGGGACAAACCCGCACCAGTGTCCCCACGGCACTGCCCCACGGCACTGCCCCACGGCACCCTACAGCGCTGCCCCATAGCGCTGCCCCACGGCTGTGCCCTATGGCTTCACCCCATGGCTCTGCCCCACAGCTCTGCCCCATGGCACCGCCCCACGGCTCTGCCCCACGGGTCTGCCCCATGGCACCACCCTATGGCACTGCCCCACAGCTCTGCCCCATAACTCAGCCCCACGGCTCTGCCCCACAGATCTGCCCCACGGCACCACCCCATGGCACCGCCCCACAGCTCTGCCCCATAACTCAGCCCCACGGCTCTGCCCCACAGATCTGCCCCACAGCACCACCCCATGGCACCGCCCCACAGCTCTGCCCCATAACTCAGCCCCACAGCTCAGCCCCACAGATCTGCCCCACGGCACCACCCCATGGCACCGCCCCACGGCTCTGCCCCATGCATCTGCCCCACAGCTCTGCCCCATAACTCAGCCCCACAGCTCAGCCCCACAGATCTGCCCCATGGCACCACCCCATGGTACTGCCCCATGGCTCTGCCCCATAGATCTGCCCCACAGCTCTGCCCCATAACTGAGCCCCACAGCTCTGCCCCACAGCTCTGCCCCATGGCACCACCCTATGGCACTGCCCCACAGCTCTGCCCCATAACTGAGCCCCACAGCTCAGCCCCACAGATCTGCCCCATGGCACCACCCCATGGCACTGCCCCATGGCTCTGCCCCATGCATCTGCCCCACAGCTCAGCCCCACGGCTCTGCCCCACGGTTCCTACCTGGGCCCAGCTCCGCTCCCGGGGGCTCTGCCTCATCTCGGCTGCAGATGGGGGGGGGGGGGGAATTTGGGGACACGGGGACGGGATTTGGGGGGGGGGGAGAATTTGGGGTCCGGGGGGGGGATTTGGGGTCGGGGGGGGGGGGGGCAAGGAACTGGGGGGGGGGGAGCAGAAACGGGTGGGGCTGGGGGGGGGCTGAGGCGGCTGCTCCTGGTGGGGGGGGGGGGGACAAAGTGCTGGGAGCCCCCAAATCTCCAGAAACCCCCCCAAAAAATCCTCCCCCCCCCCCAGGACACCAGGACCCCCCCACCCCCCCACCCCCCCTCCCTGAGCCCCCCCCAACCTCCCCAACCCCCCCCAGCCCCCCAACCCCCCCCAGGCACCCCCCTGGGTCCCAGCCCCCCAACTGCCCCCCGCGCCCCCCAGTTGCTCCCAGTCTCTCCCAGCACCCCCCCCACGGTTCCCCCCCAGTGCCTCCCAGTGCTCCCAGTGCCCCCAGTGCCCCCCCCCGGCCGGTCCCGCCGCCCCCCGCCCCCTGCAGCACCGGGCGCTGCGTGCAGAATATTAATGGGGCCGGGGTGCGGGAGGGCGCGTGCAAGGCGCGCGTGCAAAATGCGCGTGCAAAGCCCGCGGGGGCGCGCCCCGGTGCCCCCCCCCCCGTCCCACGCGTGTCGGGGGGCTGCCCCGCGGGGGGGGGCCGGGGGGGTTGGGTTTTTTTTTGGGGGGGGGTGGTTATTTTTTTGGGGTGGGATTTGGGTTTTTGGGGGGTTTTTTGTTTTTTTTTGGGGGGGGGTTGGGGGGAGGTTTTTGGGGTGCCCCCCCCTCACCTGCTCACGCTCCCCGCCGCATCCCCGCCGCCGCCGCCGGGCGCGCGGACACCGGCCCTGGCCCCGCCCCCCGGCGGGTGGCCACGCCCACCCGGGGCACGTGGCCACGCCCCTTTTTGACCGACCCCCCCCCCCTCCCCAATTACACCCCCCCCCCAAAATTACCCCCCCCCCTTACCCCCCCAATTACCCCCCCCCTCCTTTCACCCCCTCCCCTCTCTCCTGGTCCCGGAGCAAAGATTTGGGGGGGGGGGGGGGGGCAGACAGACGGACACACGGACACGGGTGGACAGACGGACGGGGGGGGACAGACGGACGGACGGACAGACAGACGGACACACAGAGGGACGGATGCACGGACAGACAGACGGACAAGGGGGTGGGGAGACGGACGGACAGACGGACGGACGGCTGGGAGCACGGACAGACGGACGGACAGGGAGGGGGGAGACAGACGGACGGACAGACGGACGGAGACACGGGCGGACAGACGGACGGACAGACGGACAGGGAGGTGCGGCAGGCGGACGGACGGACGGACAGACGGCCGCGCGGCCGCGCAGACAGACGGACACGGACAGACGGACGGACAGAAGGATGGGGGGGGGTGCAGACAGACAGACGGACGGACGGATGGAGGGACAGATGGGACAGGCAGACGGACAGACGGGCGGACAGACGGACAGACGGACAGGCTCCGGCACCGACGCCGGCGTGCCCGTGCACCCCTGTGCACGCACGCACGTGCACACGCACCCCTTGCGCACGCGCACCTGTTGCACACGCGCGCCGCTATGCGCACACACACACACACACCCCTTGCACACGCACCTGTTGCACCCATCTGCTTCTGGCACTCGTGCCCCTTGCACGTGCACACACATACACACCCCTTGCACACTTGCACCCCTTTCACACTCACTCCCTCGCACGCTCACCCCCTTGCACACACACTCTCCTTGCACACACCCCTTGCACACACACACACCCCCCTTGCACACTCACTCCCTCGCACGCTCACCCCCTTGCACACCCACTCTCCTCGCACACCCCCCCCTTGCACACCCCCCCCCCCACCTTGCACATGCACACACCTGTACAACCCCCCCCTTGCACACTCACGCCCCTTGCACACGCCCCCCCCCCCTTGCACGCCCGGGCCGGTGCAGCCCCCTCCCAGCTCCCTCCCCCCCCTCCCCTCCCGGTGGGGGCGTGGCCGAGGGTGAGGGGGGCGTGGCCACCGCTTGGCCCCTCCCCCCCGGCAGCGCCGCTGCTGTCAACATGGGGCGGGGGGGGGGCAGCTGGGGGGGCAGTTATGGGGCGGGGGGGCAGTTGTGGGGCAGTTGTGGGGCAGGAAGGCCCCCGGGGGGGCAGTTATGGGGCAGAGGGGGGCAGTTGGGGGCAGCTGGGGGGCAGGAAGGCCCCCAGGGGGGCAGTTATGGGGCACGAGGGCAGTTGGGGGGCAGTTATGGGGCAGGAAGGCCCCCGGGGGGGCAGTTATGGGGCGGGGGGGGCAGTTGGGGGGCAGGAAGGCCCCCAGGGGGGCAGTTATGGGGCACGGGGGCAGTTGGGGGGCAGTTATGGGGCAGGAAGGCCCCCGGGGGGGCAGTTATGGGGCATGGGGGCAGTTGGGGGGCAGTTATGGGGCAGGAAGGCCCCCAAGGGGGCAGTTATGGGGCAGGGGGGGCGGTTGGGGGGCAGCTGGGGGGCTCTTATGGGGCAGGGAGGCTCCTGGGGGGGCACTTATGGGGCGGGGGGGGGCTGGCTGGGGGGGATATGGGGGGCGGGGATGTGGGGCAGCCGCGGTGGGACCCAGGCCCAGTTCTGTGGGACCCTGCCCCCATGTATTGCCCCCTGCCCCATTTCTATTGCCCCCAGGCCCCATTTGTTGCCCCCAGACCCAATTTATAGGATCCTGACCCAATTTTATGGGATCCTGCCCCCATTTTTGTTGCCCCCAGACCCCTTTCGTTGCCCCCAGACCCACTTTTTAGGCTCCTGACCCCCTTTTAAGGCCCCCAGTCCCCATTTATTGCCCCCCATCGCACCTCCCACCCACGACGCCCCCTCCCCCCCCCCCGCCCCTTTCCCGCCTTTTCCTTTCCCGCCCTTTCTGGCGGCGGGGGCGGGGCCCGCGCAGGCGCGGTGCGCTCTGGCCACGCCCCCGGGCGCGGGGCGCAGGCGCGGGGTGGGGGCGGGGGCGGGGCCGGGCCGGGCGCGCACGCGCGGGGCCAAAGTCAGCGGCGGGCGGCAGGTCAGGGGGGGCGGGGGGCGCGCTAGCGACCGGCATTGCACCCCCTGCGCCCGGCATTGCACCCCCTGCACCCCGCGTTGCACCCGGCATTGCACCCCGAGCAACTGACACTGCACCCGGCATTGCAACCCCTGTGACCTGCATTGCAACGGGCATTGCACCCGGCATTGCAACCCCTGCAACTGACATTGCACCGGGCATTGCACCCTGAGTAACTGGCATTGCACCCTGCATTGCACCCTGAGCAACCTGCTTTGCAACTGGCATTGCACCCGCAGCACCCCGCATTGCACCCGGCATTGCACCCCGAGCAACTGGCACTGCACCTCCTGCAACTGACATTGCACCCTGCATTGCAACCCCTGTGACCTGCGTTGCAACGGGCATTGCAACTGGCATTGCGCCCTGAGTAACAGGCATTGCACCCTGCATTGCAACCCCTGTGACCTGCATTGCAACTGGCACTGTACCCTGAGTAACTGGCATTGCACCCTGCCTATCACCCTGAGCAACCTGCATTGCAAATGGCATTGCACCCTCAGCACCCCGCATTGCACCTGGCATTGCACCCTGAGCAACCTGCATTGCACCCGGCATTGCAACCTGTGCACCCCGCGTTGCACCTCCTGCAAGCGGCATTGCACCCGGCATTGCAACTGGCATTGCGCCCTGAGTAACAGGCATTGCACCCTGCCTTGCAACCCCTGTGACCTGCATTGCAACTGGCACTGTACCCTGAGTAACTGGCATTGCACCCTGCCTATCACCCTGAGCAACTTGCATTGCAAATGGCATTGCACCCTCAGCACCCCACATTGCACCCGGCATTGCACCCTGAGCAACTGACACTGCACCTCCTGCAACTGACATTGCACCCGGCATTGCAACTGGCATTGCGCCCTGAGTAACTGGCATTGCACCCTGAGCAGCCTGCATTGCAAATGGCATTGCACCCTCAGCACCCCGCATTGCAACGGGCACTGTGACTCCTGTCACCTGCATTGCACCCTGCATTGCACCCCCAGCACCCTGCATTGCACCTGGCATTGCACCCCCTGCAACCTGCGTTGCACCCGGCATTGCAGTCTGTTACACCCCCCCGTGCCCTGCATTGCACCCTGCACGATCTGCATCGCACCCCCCATTGCGCTCAGTATCGCCCCCTGCACTGCAGCCCTGCACACCGCAATGCACCCCTTGCACCCGGCGTTGCACCCCCTGCACCCTGTGCACTCTGCATCGCACCTGCTGCACTGCGCGTTGCACCTGTGCTGCGCTTGTTGCGCCTTGCGTTGCATTCTGCACCACACCCCTTGTTGCACCCTGCATCGCGCCCAGTGCCCCTGTGCTGCACTTGTGGCACCCTGCGTTGCGTCCTGCGTTAAACCCTTTACACCCTGCAGTGCGCCCCGCGTTGCAGCTGTGCTGCACCTGCATTGCCCCCGCATTGCACCTGGGGTGCCCCCGCGTTGCAGCTGTGCTGCACCCTGCATTGCCCCTGTGTCGCGCCCCGCACTGCACCTCGTGGTCCTCACCTTGCAGCCTGCAGCGCACCCAGCCCTGCACCCAGCATTGCACCCTGTGCACCTCGCACTGCGCCCTGCACTGCAGCCTGTGCACTCTACATTGCACCACGCCTTGCATCCCTTGCACCCTGTGCACCCTGTGCACCCTGCCTTGCACTCTGTGCACCCCACATTGCACCCTGCATTGCACCGTTTGCACCCTGTGCTCCCTGCATTGCACCCAGCTTTGCACCCAGCGTTGCACCCCACAGTGCACCCTGTGCACCCTACCTTGCACTCTGTGCACCCCACGCTGCACCCCGCATTGCACCGTTTGCATCCTGCATTGCACCCTGCATTGCACACAGCATTGCATCCTGTGCACCCTGTGCACCCTGCATTGCAGCCCACATTGCACCCTGTGCACCCCACATTACACCCAGCATTGCACCCTGTGCACCCCACATTGCATCATGCATTGCACCCCACCTTGCACACTTTGCACCCCACATTGCACACTGCATTGCACCCTTTGCACCCTGTGCACCCTCTGCACCCTGCATTGCAGCCCACATTGCACCCTGTGCACCCTGTGCACCCCGCATTGCACCCCTCCTTGCACCCTGTGCACCCTGTGCACCCCGCATTGCACCCCTCCTTGCACCCTGTGCACCCCGCATTGCACCCTGCATTGCACCCTGTGCACCCTGCATTGCACCCCGCATTGCACCCCTCCTTGCACCCTGTGCACCCCGCGTTGCACCCCTCCTTGCACCCTGTGCACCCTTTGCACCCCACATCTCCCCTTGTGCCCTCTCGTTCCCCCGTGCACGCGCCGCGCGCCCCCTGCCTGACCTCAGCGTGACGCCGCGGCGACGTCGCGGTGACATCATCGCGGTGACGTCAGCGTGACGCCGCCCGCCTCGTGCAGGATGCTGCGCGCGGTGGCCCGGCGCCGGGTGCTGGTGGCCGCCCCGCGGCGCGCGGTGGCCTCGCTGGTGGCCGAGCTGGCCCGGGCCAAGCGGCGCCCCCGGCCCCTCGAGCCCCCGGGCTGGGAGCAGGAGTTCCGGGACAGCTTCGTGCCCCTCTCCAAGGAGCAGCTGCGGGGGCTGCTGCTGGCCGTGAGGGCGCTGGGGACACTGGGGACGCTGGGGACATCCGTGGGGACGGGGGGACACTGGGGACACTGGAGACACTGGTGGGGACAGGGGGACACTGGGGACACTGGGGGCGTTGGGATAGGGAGGGGGATTTGGGGACATTGGGGACAGGGGGGGCAGGGGGACATGGATGGGGATACAGGGATATGGGGACACTGGGGACATTGGGGACATCGGTGGGGACAGGGGGACACTGGGGACATTGGGGTCATTAGGATAGGGAGGGGGATTTGGGGACAGGGGCCACTGGGGACAGGGGGACCTCAATGGAGACTTTGGGGACAGGGGGACATCGGTGGGGACATTGGGGACAGGGGGACGTGGGGACATTGGGGA